>NC_143059.1:41320000-41620625 GCF_052426305.1 Pelodiscus sinensis
CTGTTTCCCTCCTCCTTCTCTGTCTTTGTACCACTCCTCTTTTCTTCATTCTGCACATTCGTCTCTGCAGCAACTCATAATTTCCCCTCTTTCATGAGCTTCAGTATAACCCTCTTACTCATGTCACTTGATAAAAATGATCAATAAAGAAAAAATTTACGTCACCATTCAGCTTCAAAGTCAACACCACCAGTGAGATTGAGGTAGGTGTGTTTCTCCCCCTGATTGTTGTTTTAGGCTGCATGTATACTTAGAAAGACAACGCAGCATCAGTTACACTCAGCTCACATTCATTTTTTTAAATTTTATTTTGCAACCATGCAGGCTAGTAACCTGCTTAAAAAAATTTCAAGTTGAATTCTGCAGCTGCCACCTAAGCCACAAATACATCAAATGCTCCAGATCTGTCTGTGGCAAAGTGTTTTACATACCTCTCATGGTATGTTTACACTGCCATCCTAGTTCGAACAGGGGTGGCTAATGTAGTCATTCGAACTTGCAAATGACGCCCGGGATTTAAATATCCCGGGCTTCATTTGCATGTTCCCGGGTGCCGCCATTTTTAAATGCCCGATAGTTCGAACTACCTGCCCGCGGCTGCACGCGGCACGGGCTAGGTAGTTCAAATTAAAGCTCCTAATTCGAACTACCGTTACTCCTCCTGCAATATTCAGATATCTGGGTTCGAATAACTCCAATAACTCCTGCAATGAGGAGTAACAGTAGTTCGAATTAGGAGCTTTAATTCGAACTACCTAGCCCGTGCCACGTGTAGCCACAGGCAGGTAGTTCAAACTACCGGGCATTTAAAAATGGCAGCGCCCGGGAACATGCAAATGAAGCCAGGGATATTTAAATTCACGATATTATTTAAATATTTGAATATTTAAATTATTCGAACTAGGGTAGTATAGACATACCTTCATATATCATCCTACTAAGTAATTCCCTATTACAGAGAGTTGTTTCAAGATCCTACACACCAAAAACATTCTACTAATAAAACCTCATTTTAATGAGTTAACTGAGACTTATTTTGGTCTTGATGCTGCAAACACTTACACGTGTGCCTAACTTCACTCAGATGAATCTGTAACAATAAGCACATATGCTAGTGTTTGATAGAATCAGGACTTCAGGTTCTCAACTGACACTTAGCCTATATGGGGCAGATTTCATCCTCCAGCAGTAACTTAAACAATATTGCTATCTTGTTCTTGATAGACCATCAAAATTAACATTACTCATCAAGACATCCTATTTTAACAGTTATTTAGACATATTTTAGGATTAACTAGAATGGGAAGACTGAACTAAAAGTAAAATTAAAGACTTCTTAAAGTGGTTCAAAATTCATTCTAAAATAGTGAGAAACAAATTAATTAATGTTAAGAAAACTAAAGTTATAAATTATTTAGCAAGACTCCAACAGCTGTGTGGTTCTTCAGTAAGAGAACTAAGCTGCTGCAGCAGAATTTAGCACTTTGCATTGCCCTTTTGTAATGGGGAGTTTCTGGACATTCTTTTACACCGGAATTTACTATCTCTACTCCAGGCTACACAAAGTATTGGTTTCAACTAATATAATTAGCAAATATTCAGATATCTGGGTTCCAATAACTCAGTACTGGTAGCCAGGCAAATTAGTTCCTACATTTAAGGTTTTATATCCTGATTTATAGAATTCCTCAGCACATGTGGGAGTCCAAATGGAACTTTAGTTACTCTTTATGCCTTTGGAAAATCTAGCCAGTAGCTCACTCTGTGTACCTGACACCCAAGGTCTGGAATCATCAACCCCTGAATAACTGGTCAGTTTCAATGGGGGCTTTTTTGTTTGTTTGTTTGTTTGTTTGTTTGTTTGTTTGTTTTGTGGTAAAAACTAAAAGTTCCTGTTCGGGATCCAGGTGCAAACTGATAACACTTTAACCATACCCATTAGACTTATCTTGCTGGGAATATTTAAATTCACTACATAAATTTCCTGTTCTCAGATAAGGGCCTGCATTTTTGCTCTTTTTACAATTTTAATTTCACAGTCTACTCACAAAAGAAAAGCCTGTAAGGTGAGAAGGAGGAGAAACGGGGATGCCTATGAAACAAAGTTAACTGAAAACTTCAGATAGTGGTTCAGACCTTCAGTAGTGTAAATCTTCAGAACTCCTTGGAGCAATCCCAATTTATTATAGCTGATGACCTGGCCCAGAGATTTGAGTGTAATTTCTTGCCTCCCGGTATCATAAATTAAAATGATGATGACCCCATTGTCTTATGAAAGTAAAAAAAAAAGTAAGGTGATTTCCAGGTAGAGGTTATCAACTTTGCTGTCTATGTTTATTACTTCACTTGCATAAGTGTGTATGTGTTTAAAGTTAAAAATAAGAGGCTCCACCCATCCTGCTCTGATGCACCCAATGCGTAAGTGTTAACCTGCAAAAAACCTACTTTAATAGAAGTTGCTCCAATAAAATATATTACCTCATCCACCTTGACTCTCTAAACCTTGTCAGTGCATTTGAATAGCCAAACTGCCTCTGTCCTCCTGAAGCGTCCTCTATTTGCATTAAATAAAACACATTACAATAGAGAGAAAATAGACCTGAAATAGCTTATTTCCAAATGTAAGTGCTAAACTGATGACTACTGTTTTCATGCAAATGTGGCTACTCTTGTCCACTTGCATAAAACAAGAATGGTCTATTCTATTATCTATTCATTCAAAAAGAGGATGTCTTGGTCGGTAATGTTTTTTGATGAAAGACTATCAAGAACAAGATAGCTTCTCTCAGATGTGATAGGCAAGGAGGAGCAAATAAAAGTAACATGGAAATGGGAAGGTTCCAAAGCAAACATATCTGCAGAGTCAGTGCACTTTGCTCCCTGCAAGCCAGCACAAGATTCCAAGTCTGTTCCATCCACACTCTGGGAAGGAGAGGGTCAGAGAGATGGCATTTGGAAGCTACTCTAGTTGGCACAGTCTCCCTGCAGGAACATCTATTGTCTGCAAAGCCAATGTGAGTTAATGCTGCTAGCTCTGGCTCAAACTACTTATCACTCTGCTCTTTGTTCTTTTGTGAACACGTGTGAAAAAATCATCACAAAATCAGGATTATACATGTGATTTTTATTCATCTCTAGAGCTTGGCCACTCATTTAGCAACAAATTATTAGAAACCATATTTTAGTGTAGTCTTGCCATCTCTCAAATTTTATCAAAAGTCTCAGAGTATTTGGTGTTTGAACCTCAGCCTTCATTTTAAGATAGCAACAAGTAGTCTTGTGATACCTTAGGGTATGTCTACACTGCAAAGTTAAGTCGCAATAACAGCCGTTATTTCGAATTAACTTTAATAACGTCTATACACACAAGCCGCTATTTCGAATTAAATTCGAAATAGTGGAGCCCTTAATTCGAATTTGGTAAACCTCATTCTATGAGGAATAACACCAAATTCAAAATAGCTATTTCAAATTAAGTGCTGTGTAGACACTTAATTCGAAATAGGAGGCCTCCAGTCCTTCCTAGGGAGCCCTGGTGGCCACTCTGGACACAACCAGGAAAACTTACTCTCCTCTCCACCAGCACCGGAGCTATTAAAGGGGTAGACCATGGCCACAAAAAAGCGGCAGCCATTTTTATACTAATGAAGCACGGGAGATTTAAATCCCTGCTTCATTAGCAATTTTGGTATGTTTAATTTACATCCCTCTGGAGACATAGGGATGTAGTCTAGACATACCCACACTGTAATTAAGCTGAATCCCAGAGATACTATTTCTCTGTGTTTTAATCTGTTCTTTTTTCGGTTGCTTTGTAACACTTGCAACCAAATATGCTTTATCAATCTTTTTGTTTTGTTAATAAAAATCACCTTTTTTTAAGGTGATGATTTGATTCTTGTTTCCTGGAAGATAATAGGAGGTCTCCGTATGCATGCCTAAGACTGAGAGTTTTATCTGAAGAAGTGGGTTGTACCCATGAAAGCTCATGATACCATCTACATGTTTTGTTAGTCTTTAAGGTGCTGCTAGACTATTCATTGTTTTTTAAGACTGAGAGATCAGCTACATGAGAGTGCAGTTTATTTTTTATTTTTATTCCAGACTCTCCTATAAAAGAGTTGAGGCATACCCTCTGGAAGAAGTCTAAGTGCTTTCTTTCTGGGTTCAAGAAGAAAGGGTTTATTTCACTTGATGGAGGCAGCTTCCTTCCAAGGCAAGGGAATCTGAGGCCTTGGGGAGCTTTTAAGCAGAAGCCTACAGAAGCAAGATTTTTTAAGGTCTCTTGCAGGCCCTCACCTTTTGGATTAAGAGTGCTAGAGTGGGGAACAGTCTTGACACACACTAAGAAACCTTCAGTGCTCATGAGCAGGGGATTTACATAGACTAATTAATATGCATCAGATTAGTACACTTTACAAATCACATCCCTTGTAGTCTGCATTCTTGCTCCATGTGGCCAAGCCATGAAAGAAAAGCAACCATTTATGGTGTTTTTCCAGTGATCAGTGGATAAATACAAATTTCTCTCTCTCTCTCTCTTTTAACATGGGAAATTTTATTGGTGTTTATCAATTAAACCAAAAAAACAGAAGTCCTATAGATGTATTATTCATTTCCTGGGCATTTTTCAGGAGAAGTAGTGAGGAACATATGAATTGGGTCTAATCTCGAGGGAGATTAGAGAGGCTACCAAAATAAAGAACTCTATAATAATGGGGGATTTTAATTACTCCCATATTGACTGGATACATGTCACCTCAGTAAGAGAAGCAGAGATAAAATTTCTCAATGGCTTAAATGACTGCTTCTTGGAGCAGCTAGTGCAGGAACCCACAAGGGGAGAGGCAATTCTCGATTTAGTCCTGAGTGGAGTGCAGGATCAGGTCCAGGATATAACCATTACAGGACCGCTTGGGAATAGTGACCATAATATAATAACATTCAACATTCCTGTGGTGGGAAGAACACCTCAGCAATCCAGCACCCTGGCATTTAATTTCAAAAAGGGGAATTACGCAAAAATGAGGAGGTTAGTTAAACAGAAATTAAAAGGCACAGTGACTAGAGCCAAATCCCTGAAAGCTGCATGGAAACTTTTTAAAGACACCATAATAGAGGCCCAACTTAAATGTATACCCCAAATTAAAAAACATAGCAAGAGACCTAAAAAAGAGTCACCGTGGCTTAACCACCATGTAAAAGAAGCAGTGAGGGACAAAAAGGTATCTTTTAAGAAGTGGAAGTCCAATCCTAGTGAGACAAATAGAAAGGAACATAAACACTGTCAAATCAAGTGTAAACATGTAATAAGAAAAGCAAAAAAAGATTTTAAGGAACAGCTAGCCAAAAACTCAAAAAGAAATAACAAAATGTTTTTTAAGTATATTAGAAGCAGGAAGCCTGCTAAAAAACCTGTGGGTCCCCTAGATGATCAAGCTATAAAAGGAGCAATCAAGAACGATAAAGCCATTGCGGAGAAACTAAATGATTTCTTTGCTTCAGTCTTCACGGCTGAGGACGTTGGGGAGATTCCCAAATCTGCACCGTCCTTTGTGGGTGATGAATCTGAGGAACTGTCCCGGATTGAAGTGTCATTAGAGGAGGTTTTGGAACAAATAGAAAAACTTAATGTTAACAAATCTCCGGGACCGGATGGCATTCATTCAAGGGGGTTCTAAAAGAACTTAAATGGGAAATTGCTGAGCTATTATCTGTGGTTTGTAACCTATCCTTTAAATCGGCTTCCGTACCTAATGACTGGAAGGTAGCCAACGTGACACCAGTATTTAAAAAGGGCTCTAGAGGTGATCCTGGCAACTACAGACCGGTAAGTCTAACTTCAGTACCGGGCAAATTAGTCGAAACAATAGTAAAGAATAAAATTGTGAAGCATGTAGAAGAACATAATTTATTGGACAAAAGTCAACATGGTTACTGTAAAGGGAAATCCTGTCTTACTAATCTGTTAGAGTTCTTTGAAGGAGTTAACAAACATGCGGATAAGGGGGATCCAGTAGATATAGTATACTTAGACTTTCAGAAAGCCTTTGACAAGGTCCCTCACCAAAGGCTCTTGTGTAAATTACATGGCCATGGGATAAGAGGGAAGGTCCTTTCTTGGATTGAGAACTGGTTAAAAGACAGGAAACAAAGGGTAGGAATAAATGGTAAATTTTCAGATTGGAGAGGGGTAACTAGTGGTGTATCCCAAGGGTCAGTCCTGGGACCAATCCTTTTCAACGTATTCATAAATGATCTGGAGAAAGGGGTAAGCAGTGAGGTAGTTAAGTTTGCAGATGATACCAAACTGTTTAGGATAGTCAAGACAGAAGCAGACTATGAGGAACTCCAAGAAGATCTCACCAAACTGAGTGATTGGGCAACAAAATGGCAAATGAAATTTAATGTGGATAAGTGTAAAGTAATGCACATCAGGAAAAATAACCCCAACTATACGTACAGTATGATGGGGGCTAATTTGGCTACGACAAATCAGGAAAGAGATCTTGGAGTTATCGTGGACAGTTCTCTGAAAACTTCGACACAGAGTGCAGCGGCGGTCAAAAAGGCAAATAGGATGCTAGGAATTATTAGGAAAGGGATAGAAAATAAGACCCAGAATATCTTACTGCCCCTGTATAAAACTATGGTACGCCCACATCTTGAATACTGTGTACAGATGTCGTCTCCTCAACTCAAAAAAGATATTTTGGCCTTGGAAAGGGTTCAGAAAAGGGCAACTAAAATGATTAGGGGTTTGGAACGGGTCCCATATGAGGAGAGGTTAAAGCGACTGGGACTTTTCAGTTTAGAAAAGAGGAGACTGAGGGGGGATATGATAGAGGTCTATAAAATCATGAGTGGTGTGGAGAGGGCTGATAAAGAAAAGTTATTTATTAGTTCCCATAATAGAAGAACTAGAGGACACCAAATGAAATTAATGGGTAGTAGGTTTAAAACTAATAAAAGAAAGTTCTTCTTCACACAGCGTGTAGTCAACCTGTGGAACTCCTTGCCAGAGGAGGCTGTGAAGGCTAGGACTATAATAGAGTTTAAAGAGAAGCTGGATAAATTCATGGAGGTTAGGTCCATAAAAGGCTATTAGCCAGGGGATAAAATGGTGTCCTTGGCCTCTGTTTGTCAGAGGCTGGAGAGGGATGGCAGGAGACAAATCACTTGATCATTGTCTTCGGTCCACCCTCTCTGGGGCACCTGGTGCTGGCCACTGTCGGTAGACAGGATACTGGGCTAGATGGACCTTTGGTCTGACCCAGTACAGCCGTTCTTATGTTCTTATGTTGGGATTATGGGCTTGATTCTATTATCTCTGAAATTAATGAGAGCCACTACACTGGCAACAGATCAGGCCCTACTGGAGAGGATCTGGGTTTATGATATAAGATTTGCCATTATGTTTTGGAATTGTGACTCCTAAATTAATATGAACATTCCAGCTTTTATGTGAATTTAATGTTGGTTTATCAAATGAAATTAATTAATAATCACATGCACACATTTCAAATAAAATCAAACTCACCGCAGCACGGTTTTAGCCTCAATTTCTTACCTTTGTGAGACATTCATTAGCCTCAGAAATCTTATTCCCAATTATTCCTTTCAGGAATTGCAAATATCTAACTTCAACAAAAAATAACTATCCCTATAAACTCAGTACTCGAGCCCATACTTAATATGATATTACTACTGCATCTAGAAGCACTAGCCCCCAAACATAGCACTTTGATCTGGGATAGTGGATCACAATTTAGATCTTATTAAATTCCCCCACACTGAATAACATACTGTCACTGGTAGAGTGTTCGACAATTTACATTACCTGCAGACACAAGCTTGTGCCAATTCAATTAAAGAAGATTAATTCCAGAATTGACAATGCATAAATATTTTCACATTACACCTGGTCTCATTGGCAGTACTCGCCCTATGACTGCCTTTAGAGGCGATAACATGTCTTTAGCTTCCCGGGAAGAAAGTGAAATTAAGAGGAAGGTGACAGAAAAAAAAAACATTGTGAATTATACACTCCACACAGTATCCTCCAATTCTGACCCTTTCTTTTTTTGTATTTACTTATTCAGACTCAATATTTCTTTTCTTTTTCTTTCTTTTTTCTTCCTCCTCCTTCCCTTTTGGCTTGTCAGAAATAAGAGAATGGGAAGAGGGGTGGAGTTACTCAGCACGGCCACTTTCAGACAATTCTCAGAGATCTCTTATAAAGATTTATTGAAATGGGACTGCATCCTGGCTTATGTGTAATTTCTGTACACTATTGCCTTGGAAGGTAGTAAAATGCCTGGGACACTACTGATTACATTTATTTTCATGAACGGAGACCTGGTAACTGACCACTGTCCGTAGACCTGAGGGCTGTGTCTACATTGGCACCCTTTTCCGGAAAAGGGATGATAATGAGACAAGTCGGAATTGCAAATGCCGCGGGGGATTTAAATATCCCCCGCGGCATTTGCATGAACATGGCTGCCGCTTTTTTCCAGCTCGGGGCTTTGCCAGAGAAAAGCGCCAGTCTAGACGGGATCTTTAGGAAAATAAAGCGTTTTTCCAGAAGATCCCCATTTCCTGATTTTAAGAGGAATGAGGGGTATGTCTACACTACCACCCTAGTTCAAAGTAGGGTGGTTAATGTAGTCATACGAACTTGAAAATGAAGCCCAGGATTTGAATTTCCCGGGCTTCATTTGCATAAAGCTGGGTGCCGCCATTTTTAAATGTACGCTAGTGCGGACTCCATGCCCGCGTCTACATGCGGCACAAACTAGATAGTTTGGAACTAGGCTTCCTATTCCGAACTATCTGTATGCCTCGTGGAACATACTCGTGGAACGAGGCGTACAGATAGTTCGAACTAGGCTTCCTATTCCGAACTATCTAATTCGTGCCGCGTGCAACCGCGGGCACGGAGTCCACACTAGCGGACATTTAAAAATGGCGGCGCCCGGCAACATGCAAATGAAGCCCGAGAAATTCAAATCCCGGGCTTCATTTGCAAGTTCGTATGACTACATTAACCACCCTAGTTTGAACTAGGGTGGTAGTGTAGACATACCCTAAGGGATCTTCCGGAAAAGGCTTTATTTTCCTAAAGATCCCGTCTAGACTGGTGCTTTTGTCTGGCAAAGCCCCGAGCTGGAAAAAAGCGGCAGCCATGTTCATGCAAATGCCGCGGGGGATATTTAAATCCCCTGCGGCATTTGCAATTCCGACTTGTCTCATTAGCATCCCTTTTCCGGAAAAGGGTGCCAATGTAGACACAGCCGAGGAGTAAGGAAAAATGTCACATCAGACTAAGCTACCACGTATTCTAGTGAAACATTTTTATACTGGTGTCAAACTGTTGGTACTATGTACAAATGCAGCAACACTGCCTGGATCTCAAAACATTTTACAAAGAGGTTGGTATCATTATCCTTGTTTGAAACTGAGGCATAGGGCAATAATGTGACTTGCCAAGGTCACCCAGCAATTCGGGTGGGTGACAGGGCTGGGAACAGATTCCCAGTAGTTTACCCAGTAGGGAACACTGTTTCTCCATTTTCAGTGGCTTTACTGAACAATTTCACAAGATTATTTATTACTGTAAAATGTAATCTTGAGAGATTAAGGGTGACAAACACATACATTGGGCTCATCCTCTGCCCTGATCTGCTCCTTTTGAGTCAGTCAATCAGCACATGGAGAGAAGCCTTAATGTGGGGGAAGCAGCAGCAGACACAGAGCTGATGGTGGCAGGGGAGGGAAGAGACAGCAATCTTCATAAGGACCTAACAGATGTCAATAATGACAACTTGTTCCTTCCCTCATGTCATGGTATTATAGCTGTTTAAAAACCAGAAGGGGTAGAGATTCAGCTAGGACAGGCACTCAAGAGTAGTGATGCTTATCCAAGGCTTTTCTAAATTTTCTGAATCCTTTTGGTCTAGAGATATTGTGTTAGGAGTTTTGCAAAGTTTCTTGTGAGACTTCCAGTGCCCACTTCACTTAGGGTATGTCTATACTACAGAGGTGTTTTTTTTCCCAGAGAAACGGTGTTTTTTCCGAAAAACTTCAATTATGTCCACACTGCAATTGTGTTCTTTCGAAAAAAAATCGAAAGAACTGATGGGGTTTTCCAACATTGGCAAACCTTTTTCTATGAGGAAGAAGCCTTTTTCTGAAAGAGCTCTTTCAGTAAAAGACGTGTGCAGACGGGGAAGAGGGAGATCTTTCGCAAGAAGAGGAAAGAGGAAAAAGCACAGGTGCCCTGGTGGCCATTCCACCCATAGTAATCACAACTTACATGCGAGATAGTGTCCATTCAGTGTGGACGCTATCTGTCGAAAACCAGATTGCTTTTTTGAGGCGCTTTGGCAGGGTGAACGCTCTTTTGTAAGAAGTTTTTTCAGAAGATCTCTTCCGTAAAAGCTTCTTCTGAAAGAAGCCTGCGCTCTAGATATAGCCTTAATGTCAGCACAGTCATGAACTACCTCACTCCAGGAATGTGATATGACTACTGTTAGTACTGGCCAAACCTAAAAATGGTGGAGGAAGCACGAAAGAGAGACAAACACACAAAAGAGTTAAACAACATATTTTAAGATCCAGCTGAAGTAGTTTGAAGTTTGGGTACATGTTGGCACTGGATCTTATGTTTATCTGCATGGTTGGTGGGTATGCCTCATTTGTTATTAATTTATTTTAATATGTCTATTTTAAGTGCTACCACAGAAAGACAGGATAAGATCCCACTGTAAAAATTAAATATGCAGCGTTAGTAATAATTTATCTGTGACAAATACTTATAAAGCCTTCACCACCAGAGTATCTAAAGTGCCTCACACTTAATGAATTAACATATTTATTGTCACAACAGCCCTGGGAAGTGGGGAAGCATTATGATGTCAATTTTACAGTTGGAGACGTGACACATACAGACTATGATTCACAAGGGGCACTGAGGTGCAGAGTGTTGCAGTACCTATTAGATCCTTGTTCTCCAGTAACATGCACGGAGGACAGGGAAATCCCCATTTTTGTGAGGGTAACCCAGTTGCGGACTTCCAAATGCCCTGGAACAATCTGAGACTCCATGACACAATGGTTGATTGGAATATCTCTGCCAGTATAAGGAAACAACCCAAAACCACAAAAGAGGGTAGGTAGATACATTTCCTGGCCTATGATCACCCTCTTTAGCAGGCCTCAGAAATTTGGCAACCACCACTTAGAGGTGATGGGGGGACTAAGAACCTTGAGGAAAACTGACCCCCTTTCTTACAAATGGATTGTTTATCTTATCACCATGCTACTTCCCTTTCATATTTCTTAGCTGACATTTTATTCTCAAACCCAAGGATAAAGCCTACATGCTGGGAAGATTAATCAGACCTGAGTAAATTTACTCCAGGAAAGAGAGTGGCCCCAAAGGAAGGTTTATGTTTTCATTTCTTAGGTGCATCTGGCGAAGAAATATTTCCTAATAAGAACCTGAGTACATTTACATGCAATGGTGTTGTAGCTGTTTTGGTCCCAGCAGATACAAGGTGGGTGAAGTAATATCTTTTATTGAAACAACTTCTGATGGTGAGAGACACAAGCTTTCAAACTGTACAGAACTCTTCATAGAATCACAGAATACTAGACAGGAAGGCTGTGTCTACACTGCACCCCTTTTCCGGAAAAGGGATGGAACAGATTATTTAGCATAAGGAGCTAACATATTTCAAGGGATCATTCAAAGTGAAGCAGCATGTTAACACCTCTTTAGTCTTTGGGAAACAGGAGGAAAAGCTTAGTAGACTATAGATTGTTGTATTGTAATAAGCCATAAATCAAATGTCTCAATTGAGTTCATGATTTTTGATCTAGCAAAGTTATGAATTTGACGTCCCAGGTTTGTCTCTTAAAAGTGTTATGCCAGTTTTCTTTGAGGATGAGGGCTGAGAGATCAGATATACAGTGCTCACTTTGGGTACGTCTAGACTACATGCCTCTGCCGACAGAGGCATGTAAATTAGACATACCAACATAGTCAATGAAGCAGGAATTTAAATATCCTCCGCATCATTAGAATAATAATGGCTGCAGTGTTGTGCCAGCTCAGCTGTTTGTTAGCACAAAGTGGCGGTCAAGACGGGGATCGGTCGCCAAGGAAAGCCTTTGTTGACCGATCCCTTATGCCTCGTGAAACGAGGTTTACAGGATCGGCCGACAAGGCTTTCCTTGGTGACTGATCCCTGTCTTGACTGCTGCTTTGTGCCGACAAACAGTTGAGCTGCACAATATGGCGGCCATTTTTATTCTAATGAAGCGGGGGATATTTAAATCCCTGCTTCACTGACTATGTTGGTATGTCTAATGTACATGCTTCTGTCGGCAGAGGAATGTGTTCTAGACATACCCTTTATGAAAGATATTCACTCTCAGATGATATGGTGTTCTTATCTTTTATGATGTTTCAATGTTAGTTCATTTGAGAACATAGTAGGGATGTCAACGAGTAATCGACTAGACGATTAACCGATAAGCCTAGGCTTTTCTCCCCTCTCATTTCCCCTTAAAAGCTGGTTCCCCCCAGCACCAGCTCCATGGTGCCATCTGCTCCACCCCTATCACAGGCAGCAGCATGGGAGGCTGCTACAAAGCAGCCTCTGCCAGCGGTGGTCCCTTGGCTGCCGTGGACAGGGGCTGCTTTACAGCAGCAGCCCCTGTTTGTAGGGAGTCTGAGCTCATTGCTGACAGAAGCTGGACCAGCATCTGTCCATGGGGAACTTGGACTCCCCACAGACAGGGCCTGCTGCTGGAGCAACCTTTTTTCCCAGCCAGCCTGGGGCCACTGCAGAGGCTGCTTTGCAGCAGCCTCCCCCATTCCCTCCATCCCACAAGCATCTGTCCACTGGGATCCCCCACAAAAAGGGGCTGCTGCCACCCTGTGCTTCTGCCTTTGTATCAAAGAGGCTGTTTTTTAAACCTGCTCCCCTTGCAGACCAGTTCTCTCCTGACACTCTGCACTGCTGCCTCTGATACAGGTGGCAGGGGGCTCCCCAGGAGTGGGGCTGGAGCACACTGGCTGCTGGCTTCTCCCCCAGGGACTATAGAAAAATCAACTAACTACTAAGAATTTATACGGTTAGTCAACTATTCTATTACCCACTATCTAATATCCCCAGAACATAGTGGAATCTTGTGCACTAGCTGAGGTACTCTGCTTTGGAGAGGTTGTTTAAAGGCCAAGAAAGGTTTCTTTCAGGTTGTGGTCCCCACTGAATACAAGATGTAATTGTTTGAAGATACTTGTTGGGGTTCCAAAGTGAGGTGACATATGACAAGTAGGGATGTGCTGTCAGAAGGCATTTGGGGATGGCATATTCCATGTTGGAAGCTCTCTCTAAATAAACTGTAACACACGGCCTTCACCTAACAGAGGCAGGCCACCAGAGAAGTAGACTGCATTATGTAATGGGCCACCCAAACATTCAGAGAATTTGCTTAAAAAAGCTTCAGCCTCTTTCAAGCTCATCATCTCCAAGTGGCCCCCAACCCAGCCAGAACAACAGATGCCCAAACTGTATACATATGTCCAGGGCCGGCTCAAGCCATTCCTGTGCCCCGGACAGTGGGCGTTCGACGCATGCGCGGCTATGCCCCCAGGCGCATGGCGCATGTACAGCCCTGCCCCTGGGAACGCTGCACACCTTATAGCTGCAATCAGGCACATGGCGCATGGTGCCTGATTGCAGCTGTAAGGGGCGCCGTGCGGCCCCTGGCCCTAGGTGCGTGGCGCCCCTTACAGCTGCCATCAGGCACTGCGTGGCCCCCAACCCTGGGCACGCGGCACTTGATTGCACCTCTAAGGGGTGCCACGTGGCCGGGCATGCAGCACCCCTTACAGCTGCCATCAGGTGCCCCCTATAGGTTGGCGCCCCAGGCAGCTGCCCGGCTAGTCCTCCCCCTTAATCCGGCCCTGCATATGTCCACTGCTATGATGATCAACACCCCCAACAACACACCTTTCAAGCTCCATGGTTCATACACATGCCTACCACAAAATGTGACACCAAACTCAAAGATCTACACTGCAGCCCAATAGCCCTTTAGCTCGAGCCCCATAAGTCTGAGTCAGCTGCCACTGGTGTCTAATTGCAGGATATAGACATAGCTTCTGAGTACATTTTCCAGACCTAAAGATGATATTGAGTAAGGCTCAGAAACTTCTCTCTCATCACTAGAAGTTGTTCCAGTAAAAGATATCATCCTGCCCGCCTTCTTGCTCTAAATTTACATTGCTATTTCCTATTCTTTGCAAAAAGAAACTTTCCATATTACTGAAAATAGACCAGTATAAGCTCTCCAGATACCTCTCCAGTAACGAAGAAAATTTCCTTAGCAGAAAAAACAATAGAATTCTGGGGTGCAAGCTAGAGGCTGAATTTAGGGCATAGTGTTCTGGTGAGAGGATTCTTTACTACTCCCCAACCTCCCACAGGAATTTCCCTGACACAGTCTACTGCACGACATCACTGAATTTCAACCTTTATTGATCTACTTTTGTTCTTCTTTATTGTTTCATAGTTACTTCAACTGGTGTACCCATGAAGAGATTTGTTTTATGAATGTCCCAGCCGATCAATGGCACCTGCCTTTTACATATAGCCAAGGACTTAATGAAGAACTTCCCCTTCCTCTTCTTTTATCAAGGAAATAGTTGTGTATGTATAATATTGTTTGTTATTATAGCAGGTCAGAACGTATTTAAGCCTTTTTCATGAAGAATTAAAATGTTGCTTTTTAAAAATGTTTCAGGCTTTTATTTTTAAAAAAATGTTTTCAGTTTAATAATTTTTAAAAACATAGATTTATTTTTCATAAAAATAACAAAATTCTCAACATTTTCTTGTAGAAAAAGGAACATTTTTAATAAAAATATACTTTCAAGTTAAAATAAATCTAGCCACTTTTAACCTACATGAAATAGAGTCTAGGGTTGGATGTAATCGTTAGGTGGATTTGTCATGATAATTGGGGGAGGGAGAATTAATGAATAAATCAATGACAATTTGTGTTTAAATGATGGATTTTTATTTAAACCTGTGTTGGTTTTTCTCTATTTTCACTTGGCTTCCTGCCCTAGCGTGGTCTTTTATTCACAGTCTTGGCTTGCCTGTGTGTATCTTCTGCTGGAACCTGGAGCACAGGCAGCTTCAGCAACATGCCAGCAGTAAACCACTACTGTGTTGCAGGAGGCAAGATGACTCAAACTGCAGCCCCTGCCAAGGCCAGTGAGCCTGTCAACAGTGATAACAAAACAAGCAATCTAAGTTTTTAAAAAATCAAAGGCCAGGTGTTTTTTCACAGAAGTTGTGGCCAACCCCAAACTCCCTATGGTTTTATATTTTTTTGCCTATTATATATGTAACAAATTTAATAATCAAGAGTAATTCAGGGCTGTTGGAGTCTATCTGCAATACAAAAACACTTGAGTCAGAAACTTTAACTTGGTTAATGTAAGGTGGGTGGGATCTTCCATTCATCAGAGTAGATCCTTGCTTTTGTCCAAAGTTTCAGGTCAGTTATGCAGCCTGATTACCACACTGTTAGGGTCTACTCAGCAAATGTTAAGTGCATTTTAACCAGGGCAAATTACTATCTATTGGAGTAGTGCAGTGGTCACCAACCAGTAGATCAGGATCTACTGGTACATCTTGGAGCCTTTGACAGGTGATCCTGACAGGTTTGGCTATCAAGTTCCAGCACTTCATCTGCCCCTCTCAGCACTGTGGTGCTGCTCCTGCCCTCTGCCTTGGAGCTGCTCCCCACCTCTTGCTTGCTATGTAGGGCACAGGAAGAAGAGGAATGGAGTGCTAATGTCAGGGTGTCCCTCCCTCCACCCTGTACCCCATCTCCACAGAGCAAGGGGCAGGGATTGAGAGAGTTAACTGACTGCTCTTGGGAGTGGTGCAGGGCCAGAGTAGGGGTGAGCCTGCTTTAGCCCCCTGCACCACCACCCAGAGCCACCTGTGGTAAGCGGTGCCCAGCTGGAGTCTGAACTCCAAACCCTGACCCCAGTCCCAAACCTCTCCTGCACCCCAAACCCTTGCCCTCGTCTGAGTACCCCTGCACCTGAACTCCCTCCCAGAGTCAGCACCCTGAACCTCTTCCTGCACCTCAACTCCCTGCCCAAGGCTCAGCTCAGAACCCCTCCCACCCTCCAAATCCTTTAGCCCAAGATCAGAGTACACATCCCCTTCCTCCACACCTTAGGCCTCTGCCTCCAGCCTGATAAAAGTGAGTGAGGATGGGGTAAGCAAGGGCGGGGCCTCAGAGAAGGGAGACAAGGGTGTTTGGGTTTGAGGTAGATCCTGAATTGCAATTAAATTCAAAAAGTGATCTCCTGCTTAAAAAGGCTGGAGACCACTGGAGCAGAGAGAGGACCTCAAATACTCATTTCTCTTGAGCTTTCTTTCCAGCTCTTGCAAAACTGAGCTTTTACTTTTTTAATTTTATAGTTTATTCCAGCTTCAAAGAGAAATTAGTTATATGGTCAAAAGTACAGTTTTACTAGTATAATTGTGTCTACTCTAGGGCTTTTGCCCACACAGCTAATTTTAGTCAGGGATCCTGCCACTTAGCACCCCTGGCTGGCATAAGTTTGAAGTGTAGAACTGGCCTTAATGAATACCACTAGAGATACTATGTGCTTCTGAAAATATACAGCAGATTGTTAATGAAGATAAAGGGCACAATCGTTTACAAATTGCATCCTATTTTACATGTAATTGAGATAAATACTCTCTCTGCAGGTAGAGTACGGAATAGATTCACAATTTAGATTTCAAGTGTGAAGACCATGAATAAAAAGTTCAGATTCCTGAAAACAAAAGGTCACAACCTTTACTTAAAAAAGAGAAACTGAAGGACAGAATCTTTGTTTATCAAAGTAGGGCAAAATGGTAGTCTGGGGTGAATTATGCACATGCTTCTTGCAGCTTATCCTCAACCTCAGCCCACTTTAAAATATTTTGAAGGCAAGAGAGTAAGTAACATTTGTTTCAAAGAAGAAGTCCTCTCCTCTGAGATCTGTTTGCACAATGGTACAGAGGAGTTCTTTATCACTACTGCCCCTAGTGCCAACAAGATCCAGTAAAGTAGTTTTACATTACAGTACCAGGCACCAATAGTGTGGTTGCTAAAACAGATAAATAGGATACAAGGCTGAGGCAATAAAAACATGTCAATGAGCTATGATTTACCTTGCTGCTCCTGGTGAACTCCTGCTCGCTGAGTGACCTGATGCTATCTACTGCCTTCTGACTCAGTGTAGTTTCTGGTTGCTATTATACCATCTAAGGACCTTAAATATTAAAATTGGTTTGGGTCAGATAGCAACAGAGAAGATACACTTTGAAAGCCAAAAACTCTTTTCCAGACTGTCAGCAACATAAAAGCACCCTGCATGTTAACTATATGGAGTGTATTTTGCAGACCTTGAAAGAAAAGAAGCTACAGTTCCCATTCATTCAGCTGTTTGAGCATGCATTTAGCTGGGCTAGAAATGATACTGCAGCAATCACTAACACAGCATTCTAATGGTGCTTCCAGATAGAGATAATATTACAGGTTTGCAACTAGAGGGACACCAATGTATTCTTACTTCTGAGTCAGTAATGGACTACAGCAGTGGATGAGATATAAAACAGAGGTCCTGACTCTCAAGGTCATTAAATATATTATTGAAAGCATTTCAGTTCTGTAAGGTGTGCTCAGCCTTGAATGAGGTATAAAGACGTGGGCCCTGATAAGAATGAATTCACAGAACAGTGCAGTAGGTGATATAAAAGATGGCAATAAATACTAGACCTTTTAACCCTTCTTCATTTCATATACAAACCCATTAGTGTTACCACACTCTGTTAAACAGGTCCACATTCTGTCTACAAGATAGCTACAGAGCTCTGGGAACCTTTGAATGAAGGCATTATCTATATGTAAATAGGCATACTTCCCCTGGTGATGCTAACTGTAATTACTGTACTAGGTTTTTGCCCATATTCTCACTCATTCTTTTCATGAATACAAAATACAATTCACTTTTCTGCCTCTATTCAGTGTCTAGTATTCCAAGAAAAATTAAAATTGTTTCAATACTTTAACATTTGAAGATTTTCAGCTCTAAAGAAATCTCACAACTTCAAAAGGGGGACAGTGTCTCTCTTGATTAAGAGGACTTGGGAGACTACTATAGATGCCAAATTCAATCCTTGCATAAAAAGTTAAAACACCAATGACAACAAAGAAGATGCACCTGCTTATAGCAAGGTTAAACTTGACCTAATTCTATTTCTGAGTCTGCTTACTGTGGGTATGTCTACACTACCCTCCTAGTTCGAACTAGGAGGGTAATGTATGCATACCGCACTTGCTAATGAAGCCCGGGATTTGAATTTCCCGGGCTTCATTAGCATAAGCGGGGAGCCGCCATTTTTAAATCCCCGCTGCTTCGAACCCCGTGTAGCGCGGCTACACGGGGCTCGAACTAGGTAGTTCGGACTAGGGTCCTATTCCGAACTACCGGTACTCCTCGTGAAACGAGGAGTACCGGTAGTTCGGAATAGGCACCCTAGTCCGAACTACCTAGTTCGAGCCCCGTGTAGCCGCGCTACACGGGGTTCGAAGCAGCGGGGATTTAAAAATGGCGGCTCCCCGCTTATGCTAATGAAGCCCGGGAAATTCAAATCCCGGGCTTCATTAGCAAGTGCGGTATGCATACATTACCCTCCTAGTTCGAACTAGGAGGGTAGTGTAGACATACCCTGTGTTACTTTAGGCAAATCATTTAATCTCCCTACACCTCACTTTGTCCACCTGTAAAAAATGATAGTGAACCATCTCTGAAAAGCACTGTGGGATTACAGCTATACAGAAAACAGTGTTCTTGTCTACCTTGAAAAATATTTGCACTATTGAAAAACTTTGTCCTACACCGAGGTGAAAAGAACTCAAATTTTCCTGAACCAAAAATCTGATTTTTTTCAGTCAATCAAAACCTTTTGTTTCAATTTTGACCACTATAAATTTTTAAATGTTTTAATTTTAACAGTTAGCTTAAGTTTCAAAATAAAAAAAGTTATTTTGAATTGGAGTTTGACATTTTAAAAAAATGACAAAATGAAATATTTCAACAATCACAAAACCTTATTTCAAAACAATTTTTGAACAAAAAAATTAATTGAAACAGATTCTCACAAATGGTCTTGGTTTTGGTGAAAAAAATGTTTCATCAAAAATTCCGCTCCAACTCTATTTAGGATCTGTGGCTGAAAGATTTATTTTATAAGTATAAAATAATGTTATTATTACTGCAATGTAATACAAATATCAACAGTGATAATGTACGTAATAATTATTGCCAAATTACTAAAGGTTCCAATACGTTTATTGAATGTTTTCAGAATGTAAAGTTTAGTTTCAGAATTACAGGATGTCTCAGGTTACTTCTTGTATAATGCAAACTTATTTGCCCAACTAGTGTAAAGTGTGAACAATCAACATGCAGTGCACTTTTTTCTCAACTTCTACAACACTACTGTTAACATGAGCTACCCATTCACACCCTACAAAGCTGACAAACTGGTTTTTCTTATTTATTCCATAAAGAGCAGAAACTCCATGTTTCTAAATCACCTGCTCCATTCAATCCCTGCTCACTCTGTTCTGCTGCACAGTCTGTTTTCTCTTACAGAAAACAATTATCAAAAGAAAAGAGCATGAGTGCAGTAACAGAAAACTCTCATAGCTTCTGGACTTAACCTAGCCCAGAGATCATGAACTTTGAGATGAAATATATCTTTGCTGCTAAGCTTTTTGGTTCACTAAGAAATTGTTCTGGGTGTGTTAATGCATTTTCTTCATTAACACTTCGGCAATTCTTCAGAAAAGGGTGACTTTTCTGTAGTTGGGACATTAAAAGTACATAAAGTTTATCTGAGATGACAAAGATAGTCCATTTGGTGAGATCACGTAATGCATAAGTAAGAAAAAACTCAAATCGGTGTGAATTCTGGGTCCAGATATCAGCATTTCTTGATATTCCATATTTTAAAAAAATCAGATTACACACAATTTCCTATAAAACATATTAATAAAACTAGCAGGTACCGTAAAATAATTTTTCACAAAGTGTTGGATTGGAATTAAAATGTCGCATGTGGCTAAGGCTAATAGTCTTTGTTCTTCTTTAGCTTCTCAATAACCATATAGGAAATAAAAGTATATCCCGTTGGTGCCACTGTGAAGGCCTGGAGTCTAACAATTACACCTACCAGCTGTGGTTTTGGTTGGGGATGCACACGTGCAGGCCATGCCGTCTGTTTCCTTCAGCGGGTGTGTTCTATTCTTGGAAGCAGGCAGTGGGAATTTATACTGCAAAACCCTGAAGGCTCTTAAGTACAGAGAAGACCAGGAGAGGTGAAGGACAGTGCAATTTTCATGGCTGCTTTACACATACCATTCATGATAATGTAGGAACCCAGTGGCTCAGGTACTACAGAATTGCCTAGCAGACTAATTAGCACTTTTATCAAAAGCATGGGTGTTGGCTAAAATACTTATATTTTATGAGATAAAGTATAATTTACACAGGTCATGGTTTAAAATAAAATGATTAAAAAGAGGAAACCATTATATTTTACAATTTGAAAAAAGAAAGCATTTTTAAGACAGTGTAAAATAAGAGAGGAATAAAAGCAAGTAAACATAAAAGACAGGAAAGGGTTAATATTGAGGTTAGGAAAGGGTTGAACAAAAGTCAACAAGGGCTACAACCAGAAGGCAGATATGTACAAGTAAAGAGACTAAAATAAACAGGAACAAAAGAAAAAAATGGAGCAGAATAGGCAAGGCTGACAAAGCAAAACCATGGGCAAAGATTATATATAAAATCTTGCTCCCACCTTTGTATTTTTTCCGTTTACTTTCTGATCTCTTCATAAAAGGAGCTGCCTTATACATTTCTAAAAAGGCACAGCATTATAGCTTTTGGACACAATGGAAATATACACTTAGAGTGAATCACAGTGCAGCATGTTTGGGGCAGATGTTGATAGATCAGAACAAAGAAGGCAGTGAAAGCATAATATATTTAATATACATTTGAATTTTGCGTTCACTTGGAAGGATGATTCTGACCCTTTCGGAAAGGGGACTGAGCAGAATACAAGCTGAATCTCTCCTTGTCTACCTCCAACTGCTGGTTAGTCATAGACCTCCCTCTTAGATGTTTAGATCCTTGTATGTTTTCCTCAGTCAATCCAATATGACCGTGGGGAAATCTACCGTACCCATGAATGACATCAAACAGCATATTTTATAAGGCTGCTTTGAAAGTAGCTATTTAAATGCTATCTGGACCTTACTCCAAAGTTACATTTTGACCGTTCTTTTATTAAGCATAATGAAAAACACCAAATAATTTTGGATTTTCATTCATGTTTTTTAAAGTTTTAAAATATTAGAATGTTTAACCCTTTATATTAACCATTTCTCCTGGTCAACATTTTAAACCAGTTCTCTAACCATCCGTATCAAGGCCTGATATCCCAAACCTGGCAGCTAAACTATCTTCTTGCAATTTCAAAAGTTCAGTGCAATTTTAAAAGTTCATTCTCAGCTGAATTGCAATACGTATAATAATTTTAAAGAGCTAAAAGGAAAATAAACCCAACTTTTCTCCTTGAACCTTTCAGTTTTGCACCATTTACTTTTTAACTTTCAGATGTTTGTGTGTTTTTAAAACATGCCTGAGCAAGTGCTGCTTGTCAATAGCTACATGAAAATATCACAGTGTGATTAAATAATGTGAAAGCTCTGGCTTAAAAAGAAAAAGGGCAGGAAATTCAAAGTTACAGCTGACACTTCTCTTTAGCTCAAACTGCTGGGAAAAGGAAAGGTATGAGCTAAGGCTGCAAAGACAGCCTCAGCTATGACATTTCTTTGTGAGTTTTAGAAAGGTGAAACACGTTAATGTCTGCAAGCTGTATCACTTCAGACTCAGAGATCTCATGAGCCAAACAGTGGGGCTGAATTGGTATTTGAATGGGCGACCTCCTCAGAAACCCACTGTGCCGCACATATTGGTGTTAATGATTCAGTAGGTGGCACTCTTCCTTCTGAGTCGGTACTGAATCAATACCTCAGTGTGGTGTTAGGGCCCACTGAAGTGAATGGACAAACTCCCTCAAACTTTTCCAGACTTTGAGCAGGGCTTTTATGGAGCATTGTGCATTAGAGTTGCCATTTCTCAGAAGAGATGTACAACAATGTTCCTGACCTGTGGGGACCATAAAAGATTTCAAGACATTTTTGTGAACATGTTGGCACAGGTGTTCTGAGAAATTATGTTTTTCAGGTCAACACTTTCCTGCTGCTTCACTTGGAATGAGAACTTTTCATTCCCTTTTTCCAAATATGTAGTGATAATGATCACTGTTCAGTTGTTCCACCCCATCCCAGGAATGGTTGCATTTTTGTGGAATTACTGCTTAGGGGATTGCCAGCTGCAGTATCGTTGTTGATCAAAATCCTAAACCTAAAACTGATCTTAATGTAAAATTGGGACCAGATTGTCACCTAGTATAAATAGATATCAGTATACTAGCTGGGAATCTGGCCCACTAATTCAACATTGAGATCCTGTAGGCTGAATTTCAGCCATGAGGGAATTTTTCCTACTTGATTTAAATTTAAGGTTTATAACGGAAACCTTTCACAGCAGTGGTGTCCAACCAGTAGATTCCAATCTAGACTGGAATCTTCTGGTAGAACCTGGAGCCTCTAACAGATGATCCTGACTGGTTTTGCAGGGAGGCTAACACTTCAGTTGCCCTTTCCCCACTGCTCTGCTGCCCCTGTCCTCTGCCTCGGAGCTGCCATCCACCACTGGGGCAGTGCAGGGTTGAGGAGACATCTTTCCTGAAATGTGATGCGCAGACAGAACTGGACACAATACTCCTCCAGTTGAAGCCTAATCAGCGCACAGTAGAGTAGAAGAGTTACTTCTTGTTTCTTGCTCACAACACTCCTAGTAATGTACCCAGAATGATGTTTGTTTATGCAACATTGCCACACTGTTGACTCATATTTAGCTTGTGATTCACTTGACCACTAGATCCCTTTCTGCAGTACTCCTTCCTAGACAGTCACTTCTCATTTTGTATGTATGAAACTGATTGTTCCTCCCTAAGTAGGATACTTTGCATTTGTCCTTATTGAACTTCAACCAGTTTACCTCAGACCATTTCTCCAGTTTATCTAGATCATTTTGAATTACAACCCTATCCTCCAAAGCACTTGCAACCCCTCCCAGCTTATCATCCGCAAACTTCATAAGCGAACTCTCCATCCCATCATCCCATTGCCATGAAAAGAACATTTATTTCTATCCCAGTGTTCGAGCATGGGCCCTTTATTGAGAAAGATGATTCCATCTAATGAAGTGCTGAAAACACACTGAAGAAGCAAATTCTGATGCATTAATCTAAGACCTGTTTGAACTGATACATTTTGAAATTTTCAATCACAATCAATTTAAACTTTTGATGCCTGATTCTCAGTTACACTAAGATCATTTTACATGGCTCTAATAGTACAACAGGGAACATCCAGTGGGGTGAAAACACATTTTATCAATGAGACATCTAAATTCCAGTTAGCAATGGCTCCAAGGGTATGTCTACACTACCACCCTAGTTCGAACTAGGGTGGTTAATGTAGTCATACGAACTTGCGAATGAAGCCCGGAATTTGAATTTCCCGGGCTTCATTTGCATGTTGCCGGGCGCCGCCATTTTTAAATGTCCGCTAGTGCAGACTCCTTGCCCGCGGCTACACGCGGCATGAACTAGGTAGTTCGGACTAGGCTTCCTACTCCGAACTACCTGTACGCTTCGTGGAACAAGGTATACAGATAGTTTGGAATAGGAAGCCTAGTCCGAACTACCTAGTTCGTGCCGCGTGTAGCCGCGGGCATGGAGTCCGCACTAGCAGACATTTAAAAATGGCAGTGCCCGGCAACATGCAAATGAAGCCCGGGAAATTCAAATCCCGGGCTTCATTTGCAAGTTTGCAAGTTTGTATGACTACATTAACCACCCTAGTTCGAACTAGGGTGGTAGTGTAGACATACCCCAACAGACTGGCATAGGAGGAACTGTGACTATTAACCTGGAGGAGATAGATGTCATGGCACTACAAAAAATTGAGACACTTGGGAGGGAAAAGTCTGTGCCTTCCAGCATAGAGGGCAGTGAGGCTATTAAAGCATCCCACCTCATACTATTTTTATAAACATTTTTACATTCTTTCAGTGTAGGTAAAAGCTACCTTCAAACAAACCTACTAACATTAAAGTATTCTCAGATGATAAAGTAGAAAGACAAAGAGGTGACCCACTATCCTATTATTTGGGATGCAAAGAGAAAGGAAAATGGGAGATGTAGCCAGAAAGAGAGGCCTAGAGCAGGGGGATCCTTTTTCTTTTACTCTTCTTCCTGCCACTCTATTAGCTTACGTAACAGCTGTGGATTTGGGGCCAAACAGTCTAGGTCCTAAGGTATGTCCCTGGTGGTACAGATGTATTTAGTCACCAATCACAGGTTCATGTACACTACAGCATTATTTTGAAATATCTTATTTCAAAATAACGCATCTACACACAAAATGCATTTCAAAATAGCATTTTGCAATTTTGAAATAGCGCGTCCACACTGATTGGATGCTGAATCGCATTTAAGGCCAGTTGAAACCAGTTCCAGCAGGGCATCAGGTCAGAAGTTACTTTGTGTAGCTTCTGCCTGAGGCCTGTGCTTAAAGGGACTCCCCCGGACAGCCTGTTGTCAGGTTTCCCTGCTTGCTTGCCTACCTCACTGAGGGACAGCAAAGCATTTTTTTCTCTGCATGCTCCAGTTGCCCTCACTTGGGACACCACAGCACTCTGCAACAAAGAGCAGGAGCTGCCCCTTGGGCACTCTGGTGCTTCTTTTGGATGTGTTGCTGCAAGCCTGGCAGCAGTTTCTGGAGGCTGCCTCACAGCATCTGCTGCTGCCCAACCTCCAGGCCATCATCCGGACCCTCCTGGGGTAGGTGGAGGAGCAGCTGCAGCTCTTGGATGCCAGTGTGCCCTGCCGCATCTGGTGTCCGGACACCAGCAGTGACTGGTGGGACCACATTGTCTGGGAGCACTGGGGAGACCAACAATGGACCCAGAACTTTAGGATGAAGAAGGACACCTTTCTGGAGCTCTGCGAGTGGCTCGCCCCTGCTCTGCAGGGATGGGACATGCACATGAGGCCCACCATTCCCCTCCACAAGCATGTGGCCATCACCCTATGGAAGATCTCCATGCCGGATAGCTACCGATCCGTGGGAAACCAGTTCAGCATGGGGAGATCCACCGTCGGAGCAGGGCTTATGCAGGTATGGCAATCTCTGGCCACTGTGCTAGGAGGGGGGGGGGTACAATGAGGGGATGGGCTGCCCTGGGGAAAAGGGGGGGAGGTGGTGTAAGTACCCTCCACAGGAGAGTTTGTTCTGTCCTGCTCTCATGAAGGACTGCCTGCGGTGGCCAAGACTGTGTGTGGGGGGGGTTGTTCCTGGGGAGTGGGAGCATGGAGCAGTGGCGGGGAAGGAGCACTCTCAGCTACCCTGGCACTTCACTGACTCTCAGTTTTGTGTGTCCCTCTGCAGGTGGTCAAGGCCATCAATAGAGTGCTGCTCTGCAGATTCACCCACCTTGCTGATGTTGACGCGGTCATTGAGGGGTTTGGCACCCTGGGCTTCCCCAAATGCGGCGGGGGAAGGGCTATTGTCGGGACACACATCCCCATCCATGCCCCGGAACACCAGGCCTCCCTCTATATCAACTGCAAGGGATACTTTTTCATCATCCTGTAGGCTGTGTCTGACCACCGGGGCCACTTTGTGGACATCAGTGTGGGCTGGTTTGGCAAAGCACACGATGCATGTGTGTACTGCAACTCCTCCATTTGCCAGAGGCTGCACTCTGGGACTTTCTTCCCCGACCACCACATCAGGGTCAGGGGCATGGATATGCCTATGTGCCTGATGGGGGATACGGCCTATCCCCTACAACTCTGGCTCATGAAGCCCTACATGGGACACTTCAACTCTCCATGACAGGCATTTAATGTCAGGCTCAGCATGGTCCGCATCATGATGGAGGGTGCCTTCAGCTGGCTGAAGGCCCGTTTTAGATGCCTCCTCACCTGCCTGGACCTCTCCGAATGGAATATTCTGCACATGGTGGCAACATGCTGTGTGCTGCACAATTTGTGCGAGAGGAAGTGGGAGGCTTTCCTGCTGGGCTGGATGGCAGAGGACGAGCATTTGGCCAGCCTATACATGCATCCCCACATTGCTGCCAGTCGGGAGGCCCATCGGGGGACTGTCCGTATCCGGGGGGCCTTACAGGAGAGCTTCTACCAGGAGAAGGACTAAAGTCTCCCTGGTGTGCCCCACCCTTCCTCATTCCACCCTTACATCCTTTCACTTACCCCTCCCTAACTCCCCTTCCTGTTGTACAATAAAGACATGTGTTGAAGAAAACAAACTCCCTTTATTGAACAAAACTGGGGTGTGTGTGTGGGGGGGAATGAAGGCGGGAGAGGGGAGGCAAGAGGGTGGGAGAGGGGAAGGATAAACCTGGGAGGAGGGAGCTGGAAGGGCGAGGCAAGAGGAGGAAGGGGGAGGAGAAGCTCATGGCTCAGGTTTGGGGGTCTTGCCAGTCCACCTGTCTCTCAGCACTGCGGATGTGGAGGCTTTGGTGTCCCCGCAGGGGAGGGAGGGAGGAAGAAGTGAGAGGGGGAGCAGGAGCGGGAGGGGGAGCAGTAGCACCAGGGTCTACAGGTAGTCGCAGATGGCATGGCCCTGGGCAAGCAGCTCCCGCCAGCTCTCCTGCTGAAGCTGCAGGTCTTCGTGCACCCAGTAGTCCAGGGTGCAGTACAGGCCTTGCAGTATCCCCAGGTGCTGCTGCTGGTACTCCTTCTGGTTATGGGTCAGCCTGCTGAGTACCTGAGTGCGGGAGGATGTCCAGGGTGGGGTGGTGCCCCCTGCAGTCACAGCTGGTGCAGCTGTGGAGAAACAAGGGAGATGGTCAGTTATCCCTGAGGACACAGTGGGTGAAGCCCAGCCCCCTTCTGCAAGTTGAGGACGACAGGTTTCCGTACCATCAGAGCTGATGTGCTAGCACAGAGGCCACGTGCGGGATGTCCTGCTATCCCCGGGAATGGGAGCTGGCCCGGGAGTGCACCCATGCCCTTGTGCTGTGTGTGATGTAGGTCTGTGGGAGGAGGGGGAGATATGTCCCCTGCTTCTGGTAGAGGGAGCTTGTGGAGGGAGGGCATCCTGCTGTGTTCTACCCTGGGGTCAGGAGCATGTCATGTGCCTTCATACATACATGCATGTGGGTAACAGGCCACGTCCCCTGTATGGCAGCCAGCTGGGGCCACTTGCCCAGGGGTAGCACGGCACATGCACAGGTTGCTCCATGAGCCGTGGCCAGCAAGGCCCACGCGAACAGTCCCTGGTCTCCCTCTCCTCCTGCCCCCACATAAGAGGACAGTGATGGTACTCACATGTTGTTGCCTCCCCGGCCTCGGATGACACCGGCAACAGGTCCACTGGGACGGCTCGGGGGCCCTGGCTGTGCGGCATGCTCCCTCCAGGCTCCTGGCCCTCCTCCTCCTCCTTTGTGACCTGGTCAGGGTCGATGACCACCTGGGGAGCATGGACTGTCCTGCACCCCAGGATGTGGTTTAGGATGTCCAAATAGGGACAGTTCTCTGCGTCTGCCCCAGGTTGGGAGTTGCCCCCGGTGGCCCTGGCATACGCTTGCCGCAGCTCCTTCATTTTCATCCGAACCTGCTCCTGGGCTCGAATGTGGCCTTTGGTGGCCAAGCTGGCAGTCATCCACCTGTAGATGGCTGTGTTCCTCCATCTAGTGCGGAGATCATGAACGTTGGCAGCATCCCCCCAAACCTCAATAAGGTCCATGATCTCCGCACTGGACCAGGAAGGCGCCCACCTTCTCCAGCCCCTGGCAGGCTCCTGGGAGCTGGCAGACTGATCCTGGGGAGCGTTGGAGGGCTGGCTGCCAGTGGCTTGCTGGCTCATGCTGCAGCCCGGCTCAGGGGCAGTGTCAGAGTGGCTCTGGGCTGGCAGGCCTGGTGCTAGCCACAAAAGACTGTAGCCAAACTCTACCCCTTTAAGGGCTCTGGGAGAGGGAGGGAGGAGAGGAGTTTTCCTGTTTGTGCCCAGAGTGGCCAACAGGGTACCCTGGGAAGCGCTGGAGGCCCCCTATTTTGAAATAAGCATCTACACAGCACTTATTTCAAAATATCAATTTTGAAATAGGCGCTATTCCTCGTGGAATGAGGTTTACCAATTTTGAAATAAGACCTCTGCTATTTCAAATTAATTTCAAAATAGCAGTTGGCTTGTGTAGATGCTAGTACAGTTATTTCAAAATAACGGCTGTTATTTCGAAATAACTTTGCTGTGTAGACGTACCCTAACAAATAGCAAGAGAAAAATGTGAAAAAATAGTGCTAAAAACAGAGAATGACATACAAGACTCTGTAAACAAAAATAGAGGCTCTGTCTGAGAAACACAGAACTTGGAACTCCAGAAGCAGAGGGATGAACAGAAAAGAGAGAAAGAAAAAGACAAGAGAGAGGAGACAAACATGTGAAAGGCTCAGAGGAAAGATCCTGCCTGCCAAAAAGAAAAAAAGAATGGATCTAGCAGTGAAGAGAGTTGGCTGGAGGAGAAAGTGAAATGTAGGATGCTGAAAGCAGAAGAGGCTTGTGTTGATGGGATAAACCTTGAAGCACAGAAGTAAAAAGGCAAAATAGACCAGCCCCACAAGGGAAGAGTGTGAGAGACAGGCAGTAATAGGTCAGAAAGATACAAGGAGATTAGGAGGAGTCTACATTATCTTGTGGCCTCATCAATGCAAAACATGAAGTTAGACTCCCTTGCACTCCTGCAGGTGGTTGGCAGTAGTGTAACAGAGCAAAATTTACACCTCACACACCACCTCTCAATTTTCCCCAGGGAGCAGTGAGGAGCAGAGTATCATCAATGTGGCCTGCCACCTGGAAGCAGTGTGGGTGCACAATGGGCCTCTATTAGCAGAGAGGAAGCATAAAATTGACTCTTGGACTCAAAGAGAATGATACAAAGCTCTGAAAGTATATAGACCTTAGAGGAAACTGAATAATGGGAAGGGAAAGACAGACAAAGAGGAACTGTGTGTGCACAAGAGCAAAAGTGAAAAATGAAAAAGGATTTTTATTTTGCAGAAGGTGTGTGGGGTACCTATATTACAGGGAAACAGCAGTTGAAGGAGCCCCAACTCTGTTAACCAATGTTTCTAGAGGTCTGCATTTTAATCTCATGTTTATTTTTTCGGTGTTATACTATATACAGGCAGTCCCCGAGTTACGCGGATCCGACTCGTCGGATCCGTACTTACGAACGGGGCTTTTCTCGCCCCCGAGAATACGGACATCCTCCGTGGCTTTGTTCCGCGTCTACCTGGTCTGCTGGGAGGGCCTCCCCCCAGCAGACCAGGGAGACGCGGAGCAAAGCTGCAGAGGACGCGGGCAGCGGGACCGCCCAGATGCGCCGTGGTCCCGGCGCCCGTGTCCTCCGGGGCAAGAAAAGCATCTCCGCGTCTCCCTGGTCTGCTGAGGGGGGGGCCCCCAGCAGACCAGGGAGACACGGAGCAAAGCCGCGGAGGATGCGGGCGGTGGGACCGCGGTGCGTCTGGGCGGTCCCGCCGCCCACGTCTCCCTGGTCTGCTGGGGGGGGGGGGGCGCAGCTAGTGCGCCCCCCCCCCCCCAGCAGACCAGGCTTTTCTCGTGGACGCCTGTGGTAGATCATCTGTGGTGCTGCCGGGACCAACCCGGGACTAACCCGGCAGCACCCCAGCTGCTCTGCCCCAGGTGTCCTGATTCAGCCGCTGCTGGTCAGTTTCAGCAGCGGCTGAATCAGGATGCCTGGGGTAGAGCAGCTGGGGTGCTGCTGGGTTGATCCAGTAGCACCGCTCCTCGGCGCTACTGGACCAACCCAGCAGCGCCCCAGCTCTTCTGCCCCAGGCGTCCCCAAGTCAGCCGCTGCTGAAACTGACCAGCAGCTGACTACAGGAAGCCGGAGGCAGAGTTGCTCTGCCCCGGGCTTCCTGGAATCAGCCGCTGATCAGTTTCAGCAGCAGCTGACTTGGGGACACCTCGGGTAGAGCAGCTGAGATGCTGCTGGGTTGGTCCCTGCAGCGCCGAGATGCGGCGCTACGGGGACCTACCCGGCAGCGCCCCAGCTGCTCTGTTCCAGGCGTCCAGATTCAGCCGCTGTTGAAACTGATCAGCGGCTGATTACAGGAAGCCCGGGGCAGAGAAACTCTGCCTCAGGCTTCCTGTAGTCAGCCGCTGGTCAGTTTCAGCGGCGGCTGAATCTGGACGCCAGTTCCGACTTACGTACAAATTCAACTTAAGAACAAACCTACAGTCCCTATCTTGTACGTAACCTGGGGACTGCCTGTACTGGAAAACAAGTTATTCAGACAGTGCTCAAGCATGCCCAGTACAGCACATTAACAATTATTGTACATTATTATGACTATATTCATTTGTAAACAGAATCAAACACACACTCTTTAATGGAAGAGGCAATACGGGGAATGATCATTGGAAGAAGATATCTGCTTTAATACTTAGATTATCTCAGCATCACTATAACTAGCCAATTTTTGACCCAAGTGAAAATTTGAGACTATTGAAAAGTTACATTGGCAGTCTAGGAAAAACATGATTTTTGCTGTAATTTTTGTGACTTTTAAAATACCATTTTAGTAAAGCATTCAGATGTTTAGAAGGTTATACAACTACAACTGTTTTGGGCATCTCTCATAAGAAAGCTAGGTAAGAATCTAGAGTTGTTTTAATATAGCTATAATCAGAGCAAGAATCCTTTGTGACACTAGACCCAGAATGATTAATATTTCTGTTATTTGAATTCACAATTATCAACACATACATTTGTGTAGCTATACCTCAGTCACTTTACTCTAGACTCCATGAAATAAATTGTTTACAGGTGGTCCCCGAGTTACGAATGCATCGACTTACGACCGTTCGTATTTACAACTAACCTCCTATAAAGCTGGTCCCCGACTTACTAATGAAATCCACACTTACAAACAGCGTGGCTGTATGTAAATTAATGTAATCCAATTTACGAACAGATCGCATTACGGCCTAGTGTTTGGTATGTAACTCGTTTATAAGTCAGGGACCGGCTGTATTTAATGTTTCATATCAAATGAAAAGATCTCGTTATCTACTACTGATATTTGCATAAGATCAGGATGTCTTAAAGACTATACCTAAAGCTCCAGTAAATTGGAATAATCCTAATCTCTAAAAAGAAGTCTCATTATATGGGTTAGGAATAATATTAGAAAGGATCACTGTGCCTCAAAATTACACATCAACAAACAAGGGAGGCACAGAAGGGAAAGAAACACCACGGTCCAAAAGAGGAAAATATACACCCAAAGCACTATGTAACTGTCTTAATTTATTTATATAGTTTGAATGCAAAGTGCATTAATTTAGATTGCATTTTAAATGGTGCAGTATTATATTAGACATATGTCCTTGCTTAAGGCAAATTTATTTATTTTTATTAGCCTTACATCTAGTTTGATTAAGAGTTGGCTAACAAAAGAAACCACTTAGGAAAGGTCCTGTGTATAGAAATGGGAGGTATGATGAAAAACTCTTTAATCACATGATTTACCAAAAGGGAGTGTAAAATTAACAAACAGGCCAGTTTCATCTTGACTCTATAACTGTTTAATGTGAAAAAATGTGATAAGTAATGTTTCTATACTCATATGCTTAAGAAGTCACTACAATCAGCCTTTGTTTGCTCCAGAGTTGGCAGCACCGACCTACTGCATTTGAGAAGGGAATGTTTTAGGGTCATTTAACATTATATCACTCTTGGTGATCCAAGAGCTGCTATAATTCTGCCAAAGAGTATAGAGGGTTTCCCAGTCAAGTTTCATCCTGATTTTGATTATTGTTTATCTCCAGTCCATGTCTGAATAGTTGTAGTAAAATAGAGGAAGTTTTACTCCTGAATTTGAGGTCAGCTTGTAATGAACCATGGTTTCAATCGCATGAACAGCTGCTTCTTTTATAAGCAAAAAGGGTTCACTTACAGTTCAGGGTAACACAGTAATAATTTAAGGAACAAGGAAGCTTCTATTCATTTCTTTATTTTTTTATATGTTTTTGAAACGTTTTGACATTTGAGCGCCTGCAGCGGACTTGTCTGAGTTGAGTGTAATATTGACACTATTCTACTTTGCAAAAAAAAAAAAAAGAGAGAGAGAGAGAGAGAGAGAGAGAGAGAGAGAATGAACAAAGTGAATTTTTAAACTAAAAATACTGTACATCTTGACCCATCAATCATCATATAAAAGCCTGTTTCATTGAAAGCTTCATTTTTTGTAATGAGAAAAAACTACTACTAACTACTTCAAATGTGTAGCTAGATCAAAAAAAGAATAAATCAGATATATTCTCTGATAAGGGAGTAAAAAATATTTTTAAATAGTTGAATAAACTCAAGCAAGAAGCTTGATACAGGTTACTAAAATCAATGAGACTCAAAATTCTGATCATAATAGGACTCTTAAAAGACAACAATTTAAAAATTGATCAATTTAGTTTGCAAATATATTTTTCTACTTATATAGTTCTACAGTTCATAAAAAGAGGGTATGTCTACACTAGAAAGTTAGTTCGAACTAACGGACGTTAGTTCGAACTAACTTTCCTATGCGCTACACTAGCGCTCCGTTAGTTCGAACTTAATTCGAACTAACGGAGCGCTTAGTTCGAACTAGGTAAACCTCATTTTACGAGGACTAACGCCTAGTTCGAACTAGCTAGTTCGAACTAAGGGCTGTGTAGCCCTTTAGTTCGAACTAGTGGGAGGCTAGCCCTCCCCAGGTTTCCCTGGTGGCCACTCTGGCCAACACCAGGGAAACTCTATGCCCCCCTCCCGGCCCCGGACCCCTTAAAGGGGCACGGGCTGGCTACGGTGCCCGTGCCAGGTGCAAGCCTGCCAGCACCCAGCTAGCAGACCCTGCACCTGGCACGGCACAGAGCCACCCACCCGATGCCCCCCAGCCCACCCCCTCTTGCCGGGACCAGGCTGGCGGCTCCCAGGAGCTTGCCCTGGACCGCAAGAGGCGGGCACCTTCCTGGGCTAGTGCGGACATCGTGGACCTCGTCCACGATCTCCGCACTAGGCACAGGAAAGTGGCCGTCTAGGGCAGGAGAGCTGCCAGCCTGGCCACCCAGGACCAGGTGTGCATGAAAATCAAGGGGGTCCACTGAGACCCCCGACACTGAGCCCTGAGCTTACAATGGCCGTACTGGGTCAGACCAAAGGTCCATCTAGCCCAGTAGCCTGTCTGCCAACAGCGGCCAACCCTAGGGACCCTGGAGGGGATGGACCGAAGACAATGACCAAGCCATTTGTCTCGTGCCATCCCTCTCCAGCCTTCCACAAACTTTGGGCAGGGATACCACTCCTACCCTCTGGCTAATAGGACTCCATGGACCCAACCTCCATCACTTTATCTCACTTCCCTTTCAACTCTGTTCTAGTTCTAGCCTTCACAGCCTCCTGCAGCAAGGAGTTCCACAGGTTAACTATTTGCTTTGTCAAGAACAACAACTTTCTCTTACTAGTTTCAAGCCTGCTACCCATTCCTTTCCTTTGGTGTCCTCTAGTCCTTCTTTATGGGAACTCAGGAAGAACTTTTCTGAATGCACCCTCTCCACCCAACCCCTGCTTTTAGAGACCTCTATCCTGTCCCCCCTCCGTCTCCTCTTTTCTAAGCTGAACAGTCCCAGTCTCTGTAGCCTCTCTTCATCTGGGACCTGTTCCCAACCCCTGATCATGTTAGTTGCCCTCCCCTCTCCCAGCCTTTCTCTTCCCCTCTCCCACCTCCTTTTCCCAGTCTCCCCCAGTTTTGTTCAATAAAGACAGAGTCAATGTTGGAAGAAACGTTATCTTTATTTTGTACATCAATAAGAAGGGGGGCTAGGGAAGGGCAAGTGGAAGGAGGTGAGGGAGGAATGGGGTACGAGCCCCCGATGGGGAGGACTGGGCTGGCTCTGCGGGCTTCTGGGGGTGGAAGCTCTCCTGCAGCCCCCCAATTACTCCCTCTCCCCAGATGGCAGCCTGCGGCAAGTGCAGCCGGGCTGATGGCCGAGTGGTGTGATGTGCCCAGTGTGGGCACTCAGGGCACTCCAAGCCAGAACTTCTTTGCAAGCGGGGCACCCCTTAGAACTGTGTGTCCGGGGTGGGGGTCGGGACCCTTTAAGCGCAGCCCTCGGCTAGCCTGAGACAGCATCTCCATGCTCTAAGTCCTCCTTTTATGCCCTGCCGGCACTGCTTCCGGCCATCATTAAGCCCTGTTCAGAGTCCACTCAATGTGGACTTACTAGTTCGAACTAGCAAAACGCTAGTTCGAACTAGTTTTTAGTTCTAGATGCGTTAGTTCGAACTAGCTTAGTTCGAATTAACTAATTCGAACTAAGTTAGTTCGAACTAGCGCTGTAGTGTAGACGTACCCAGAAGTATTAAATGAAAAATGATTACCTAGCATTTTTCATTTATTTTCTTATGTTCATTTGTCCAATTAAGTTTTGTTGCCATCTTCTCAAGTGGGCTAAAAATGTATACTTTACAGCCTTTTGGCATTTGTCATCTCTACATTTCAAATTTCCCCTAATCTTATTGGTTAATTGTATACTCGACTCTTCGTTTACATCCCTACATATGACACATACAGCCGCTCCCCGAGTTATGAACAAGTTACAGACCAACACTTGGTCCGTAACTTGAAGTGTTCGTAACTCAGATCCCATAGAGTTACATGGCGACTGCGCTGTTTGTAAGCGCGGATCGCCGTTCATAACTCGGATCCACACTTACGACCACTTTGGTTGTAAGTTCGGATGGCCATAAGTGGAGGTGGTCATAACTCGGGGAGCAGCTGTATATACACAAACAAATCTTTCAGGAAACACAGGACCAGAATCTCAGTGATCCACTGTAATTAAATAACAGCAAGACCCAAGCAAGTAACTGCATCACTCTCAAAAGAAATGTATCTATTAGAGAACTGCTCTTCAGAGATCACTGAAACTGGCAATGGGCTGCTGACAGCCTTCTCAAATATTCTTTTACTCTTAATGCAAGAGCAAGATAGCTCATCATCACTGATGGCTGCTCTATCCCAGAAGCCCAGGTTGTGAATAAACTTTAGAAGTTTAAATAAAAAATACTCTCTAATGAGCTTTTAGTTTACAATATAAGTAGCACGCCTCCTACCTAAGCAAAATTAATAATCATCCAATACTAAATATCCCCAGAACAATGCATGAACAGAAAAAACACTTGCACCAGGCAGAAAAGAGAACCATTCAATGCTGCTGCTTGTACTTTTCCCTTGTACACAGGTACATAAGGCAAAGAGATCAACCCTCTCTATTACCTTTTCATAAGCAGTGTACACAACTGAGGCAAGTAAACTCACGATGACAAACAAAACTGAAGACAACCATCAAGAGTGCAGCATTTTACAGAATCAAGTGAAATGTATAAGAACAAGTAAATCTACTATGACTTCCAAAAACATTCTTGGGCTGGTTCTCCCCATCTTGCAACTTCACTCTACAGTTCGGATATGGTAGCATTTTACAACCATTGTGAACAAGCTTCCAGGTGAAAGGTATGGGATATCTGCACTAGATGACTAAAAAAATTGTTCCGACTATAATTTCATAATTTTCCCTTTATGCTTTTCACTATGAGCCTGACTTATGTGGATTGACTGCTCATTTACAACAATGAAAAGGAGAGTAGACTTCGGCTCTGCTATAACCTTTATGGATTCTTTTTATTATTCAGACACATCCATACAATACTGTTACTGATGCAACAAGTGGCTTGAGTTACCCTGACCACTATAAACAAGATTTCACTCACCATCAACTGCACTCTTCCTACACAGCAGTGTCTGCCTCTTCCAGCCATTCATCTAAACGTATCCCCTCTCTTTACAGTTTACTCTAATTTCCACTTATTTCCTCTCCCTCTTTGGCAACTATTCTAAGTAACCACCCTCTAGTTCTAATTTTGTTAGCAGCAACATCACAGACTATCAAGGGTTCACCAGAGTTCAGCGCTATTTTGTTTGGCTGAAACAGAATCAATCTCTGTAATGTATTTTTAGTTCTGTGATACTAGGACAAATCCAACTGCACATGCTCTTCCCAGACTGTTGTATCTTGATATATCTTTATCTGTTGGTCAAATGCAAACCTACCTTAAAGGAAGATTGTGATAACTAAGGCCCAGATTTAAAAAACTGTATTTTAGGCACAGATGCACTAGTCTACTAAATCAGTTAGGCATTGTGATGCATAAGTCTCATTTTCTACCTGCATTTAGGCACTTTGGAACCAAAATCCCCCCATAGGAGTTAAGAATCTGGTGCTAATTCAAATACCTTGGGTAACTAAGGGTGTGTCTACACAGCACCCTTACCTCGAAATAAGCTACACAATCTGTTCTATGCAAATTGCATAGCTTATTTTGAGTTAATTTTGAAATAGCACTTTATTTTGAAATTTGGTGCTGTCTACAAAGCACCAAATTCCAAAATAAAGTGCTATTCTGAAACGTCCCTTAGCCCTCATGGAGGGAGGGTTACAGGTGCAAAGGAATAAGCTGCTGGTTATTTTGAAATCTATTTTGAAATAAAGGGCAGCTTCAACTTCCGGTATCCCAAAATAGCTCTGCAGTGTAGACATAGACTAAAGGTTCCATCCTGAGATGGTGCAACAGCCTCCAATCCTGACTTTAAGGAGCACTGAGGGCATTTATTATCTCCCAGGAAGAACTTCAATTCTTAGAAGAACAGGCCCTAAATAGCCTTTTCCCTGAAGACCTTTCAGTGGACTGACATAGGGAATAAATAATTATTAGGGATACGAGGGATCTTCACAGATGAGGGATATGTGTCACCTAACTATAGGGTACAAACTATTGCACTCTGTCCAGACCTCAAACCAGAAAACTGCAAAGTACGCAGTGAGAGAAGCAAGATGCCTTTTTGGCATGATAAGGGTAAGAATGGGCTAATAGCCGGCACCTTCCTACTGCATAGTCCAGAGAATAGACACCTGCCCAAAATCACTCCTCTGTATGCTGTCTTGCAAATGTATTAATTTTGTTCATCACATGTCTACACTACAAAATTACATCAAGCTAACCTACATAGAACCACCATAGTTATTAAATGTTTTTTGTGTGTGCACTCTTGGCTCCTTGTGTCCTTGGTGCATGCATGTCCTTTTTAAGGAGAGCTTGCACTGATTCCGTTATCAGTGTGGGGCTTTGTGGCATGGCTCCTGAATGCCAGTAACAGTTGATGTAAGCAGTCTACACTGACTGAATTACATTGTAGCCCAGCTGAGGGATGGGAGGTGTTCCTCCAAGTCAGTGGGTGGCTACTCCACCTCACTGCCCACCTCGGTGCAGCACATGGGGAATCAGCTGGCTGATGAATGTTTTGAGTGTGGCCCTGAGACCAGGCCCCACTCCACAACTACAGGCCATGCTTCCTGGCCCTGGGATCAGCATGGGGCAGCAACCAGTTCTAGGGTCTCCGGCCTACATTCAGGCTGAGCACATACTCAGTAGGCCAGGCCCTCATTCAGGGTAGGCAGCAATAGTTGAGGGGCTTGGGCCTATGGTCAGGCCGAGCTGACAGTCAGTATGCCCAGGCCCTAACTCAGGATGATGGGGCAACAAACAGTTCAGGAGGAGGGCTCAAGTCTAGGTTTAGGCTGAGCCTTTTACAAACAGTCAATAAGCACAGGCCCTAGCTCAGGGTGGGGTAACAAATAGTTGGGTCTCCTAGCTCTAGCAGAGACATGACAAGTGCAGGTGTTCTGCCTAGAGAAGTTGAGGAAGAACGCAGGCTTACCTACTCCAATGCATCCCAGCCCAGGGCCCTAACAGTGGCAGATCAGCCTGCCACTGGGTCAGCACGGATCCTCACCACAACATACTGACTATCTCACAGGCACTGACTGTAACACACTGTTTCAGCCAGACTAGATCCACTATCCTTGGGCCATTTCCTAACTCCCACTCCAAGCAAACTTGGTTCAGTAGAAAGTCTTCTGGGTTGTTGGGGGCTGAACCTCAGTCAGGGTTGGCAGCTCGCCTAGGTCTATCTCCATCTGTGGGCCTGGCGGTTCTGGCCAGTCTTTAGCTTCCGTCAGGTCTGAAGCAACTTCCCAGCTTGGAGCAGGTGTCTGAACTCTAACTAAGCTCCTGGGCCTGCCTTTTATTCTTCCTGCTCCACCACCTGATTTCCAGCATGATTGTGGGGTGGAGGAAGGGTTCCTCCTCCTCCAGGTCAATGGGCAGCTATTCCACCTCACCACACACATCAACCATAACTGTGTGTGGAGCCCTGCGTGGATACAAACTTTGCATCCACATCCTCATCTAGATCCGCAAACATGAGCCACAGATACCCACAGATATAAAGGGGACATCCACAGATTTGCAGGCCCCTGAACATAGATGAAAGGAATGAGTCAACTGATTGTAGGGTACAAACTACTGGACTCTGCCCTCACCACATACCAGAAATTTGCATCTGCATCCATATTTTTAAAAATGAGCTGCGGATATCCACATTCATATTCACAGATGCGGATACCCGTGGATTTGCAGGGCTCTAATTGTATGCCACTCGGAGAAATGATGTTACTAAATCAGCATGGAGAGTCACTTTGCTCAGCAGGAGCCAAATTTAAGTGATTTAATGCAAGGCAGATGAATGCAAGGCAGATTGCATCACTCTAACCCTATAGGCCTGTAGGACAGGCCTAAGATTTTAGGAATTCTGGGTGATTAGTTTCTGGGATTGCCACACATTCTTGTACTCTTTGAAGCATCTCATGCTGTTGTAGGACTGTCCAGTTAATGCTTTGCTGTTACACTTACAACCAATGAACATAGTAACAGATATATTCCACCTCTTCCCTCATTCTACCTAGTCAGTACTTTAGAGTTTAGTGTACCCTAACCGATGGATTAATGTAGAGGAGGGGAAACTCCATTTCCAGTGCCATTTTTCATTACTGCGCAGATGACAAGCGTATCAATGCTAGGGAAGGAGGAAGAAGACATATAGATAACACAGTAAATTCACTGTTGTGTGTTCTTGTGGTCAGTGAGTAATTGTGAATTTGCTATTTGCACCATTCTCTATTACCATGCCGAAGACAACTTGCAGGGACAGCAGTTTTACATTTCTCATTTTGCTTTTTATCCAGGCCAGGCCAGTTTCATTCTATTCCTCAATATGGCATTGTGCTTTTCTACTATTGATCCTTCAAACAACTGGCACTACCAGGGGGAGATGCAGCACTGGTGTTGGGATTGGCAAGCCTTTCTACTCACAATTGCCTGCTCTGCTATGATACACTAAGCTCTAGATTATATCCTTCCATTCTAATTAGCCATAGGGCCTAATCTGATCTCCTTTACACTGGATTTGAACCATGATACAGGATATCCTGGAAAATGAGATGCCCTCCCTTGCAGAATTGTCTTATCTCTTGTGACATAAAATGCAACTTCAGATTTCTTTAATTTTGAATTTGAGGAGCAGTTTTCATCCCATGTGCCAATTTGGGGGAGAAAGTACAGCTTCCTGCTAAGTGTTGGAGCAGCATACATTTTCCAAGATCACCCCTGGAGCTGTCTCCTTGGAGCTTGCCATCCCTGCTAGAGACATTATGGCCCCACGCCTTTTATGAGTGATAAGCTATATTTTTATGTTCGATGTGTATGGTTATCCTAATGTAGTTTCCTGTGTCTCAGACATTTTTTCCAGTCTCAGATCACAAGTCAATTAGCAAGATCTCATAAAGAAGTTAGCACTTTACTGGAAAAGTATTTATTTTAAATCTTTAAAAGACAAATTTTGTGTTGTCTTCTTGTTCTTGTATTATGGGAAAGAGTGACTAGAAGTTGTTGATCATTGTACTATATTGTTTTACCATATACTTTTATATTTGTCTCCTGAGGTTGGCAGCCTCAGTCTTTTAGGAACTTGTCTAAGAAGATGATAGGGACAGGGTAATACCTGTGGGCCCCAGATTAATTCATCAGGAGAGAAGGGAAGGGACAGAGGGACCTGCTCTTGTAGCTATACTATGCTCCCTTTTCCTGTTGCAAAGGTACAAGTGATAAGTGATGGCTAATTTGAGAGAGAGAGTGCGAGTGTATGTGTGTAACATGACTAGATGCCAGGTGATGGAAGAGTAGCTAGCATATAAGTAGAAGTTTGCAATGTGGTAAAAAATCTAAAGATGAACTTGCCTTCCAGCAGTGAAGAGGGGAATGTGTTTAAATGCAATACAGCCACTGTGAGAAGTCCCCTTCGAGTTTACTCAGGAAACCTCACTCTCATCTGTTGTTAATAGGGTTGCCAGGTATCCAGTATTAACCGGGACAGTCCGATATTTTCACCTCCTGTCCAGTAAAAAAATCCAGAAAATACCAGACATCGAAAAGGTCCGGTATTTTCTGATTTTTTCCCAGAAAGGAGGTGAAAATCCTTGGTGCTTACCTGGTTCCACCGGGTAGCTTTTTGGCCCAGAGCAGTAAGACAAAATGGCGGATGGCCGCCAGCAGCCTGTTAGTGCCCAAAAGCCTTAAAAGCACTTCTTAAAGGGGCCATACTCCTTTTAAAAAAAATCTACTTTTTTACTCAACAACTTTGGCCTCCCTCTTTTTTTTCTCAACATAATTTCCCCCCCTTTTTTTGGGGTGGGGAGGAATGTGTTCGGTATTTTTGGTTGAACCATCTGGAAACACTAGTTGTTAAATAGCTTTTTCAAGTGCTCTCCATCACCCACAGATTTTTGAGTGCTGGGCTTTAATTAGCTCAGTATCAGGTTAGCAGGGATGAGGTAGTTTTTGTATTTTCCTCCTGGTTTCATTCAGATAAGATTTAATTGTACCTTACAGGCTTGGCCACAGTACCAAGGTGTTAGGCACACATGAGGTAGGGAGAGTAAATATGCCCTTTAGAGCTTTTTCCATCCTAAATCCTGGAGATATGTACCACCAGGCTTTTTCCAGGCTTATACTAGTTTGCAGTATAAGTTAGTGCAGACTGAGGTCTCTTCTAATGTATTTGCATAGGCTCATAATGGCCATGTAGCTATCATTATGGCAGCCAGGGATCACCTAAACTAATGGATGCTTTGGCCTAGAGCTCTGGCCCAGTCATTATGTGTGTCTGCTGATTTGTGGCAAGGGTGACACTGCGACAGTTCTGTGCTTCCACAGGGTCCCCCTTACTATGGGATGCTCTTGAGGCTTTAGAGCTGTTTTGTGCCTCTGGAATTGCATAAACTAGTCATATTGTGGAGCAGATTCAGATCTTAAAAAGTGTATCTATCTCCTGCAGTTCCCAGGTGTGCAAAAGGAGCATGTCTGTTACTACGTGCCTTGCAGTCAGTGGGTTTAAGGGAAGAATTGAATCTTGTAATCTTTGGGAATATATTAGTTTATTCAATCATCTTCATCAGAGTCCAGCTGTTGGTGGGGCTTCTGACTAGCATTTCTTAATAAAACTAACACAGATAAAGGAACTATTTATTATATAGTCTGGACTGTATTTCACTCAGTATCTAGGAAGAATCTTCCCAGATTGTAAACACTATCTTATGTCCACTCCCTGAAATAATGATTTTAGGACTATTTTGAGTGGTCAAGAAATGAATATAACTTTTGAAAACTATCAGTCCTAAATGGCTTTAAAAAAAATTAAGATTGTATGTGATCAGACAGAACATTTCTTCCATTTTACTATGTTTAGTTTAACATGAGGGTTATTAAGGTAAGTAAAAAGACTGAAAGGGTATGTCTACACTACAAAGTTAATTCGAACTAACAGCTGTTAGTTCGAATTAACTTTCATAGGCGCTACATATGCAAACCGCTAGTTCGAACTTAATTCGAACTAGCGGAGCGCTTAATTTGAACTAGATAAGCCTCATTCTACGAGGACTAACGCCTAGTTCGAATTAAGTAGTTCGAATTAAGGGCTGTGTAGCCACTTAATTCGAACTAGTGGGAGGCTAGCCCTTCCCAGCTTGCCCTGGTGGCCGTGCCAGTTGCAAGCCTGCCAGCACCCAGCCAGCAGACCCTGCACCTGGCACGGGATAAGCCAGCCACCCGCTGCCACCCAGCCCTCTGCCTCTTCCCAGGACCAGGCTGGCGGCTCCCAGGAGCCTGCCCGGGGATGCAAGAGGCGGGTCAGGTGTGGAGATCATGGACCTCATCGAGGTCTGGGGGGAAGCCTCTAATGTCCACGATCGCCGCACTAGCCACAGGAACGCGGCAGTGTACAGCCGCATGGCTGGCAGCCTGGCTGCCAGAGGCCACATGCGGACCCAGGAGCAGATCCGCTGCAAGATCAAGGACCTGCGGCAGGCCTACTCCCGGGCCTGCCAGCCAGGGGCCGACCCGGAGACCTGCCCCCACTTTGAGCCCCTGGACCACATCCTGGGGACTCACGCCATCCATGCCCCCCTGGGTGGTGATCGACCACGGGGCAGAGGGACCCATCCCGGACACCGAGGAGGAGGAGCAGGAGGACGCCGAGAGCCAGGAGCCTGCAGAGAGCCTGCCCAGGACCCAGGACCCCCGAGGCACCCTACAGAGCAAATCGCCGGTGTCATCCGAGGCCGGGGAGGGCTCCACATATGAGTACTATCATGCTCCCCTTATGTGTACGGTGGGTTGGGGGGAGAGGGAGCCCAGGGACCGTGCGCCTGGGCCTTGCAGACCATGGAGCAGCAGCTGGGTGTCATGCAGGGGCCCTGGCCTTGCAGAGGGGGGATGGGTTTCACCCACCTTGTCCCCAGGGAGAACTGACCGCTGCTCTTGTTTCACCACAGCTGCAGCACCTGGGACTGCAGGGCGCACCACCCCACCTGCAACAGCCACCCGCACCCGGGCCAGCAGGCGTGCCAGGAACAAGGTGTACCAGCGGCGGCACCTGCGGTTCCTGGATCACCAGCTCCGCACCCAGGGTCACTGGGTCTGGGAGGACCTACGGCTGCGGCAGCAGAGTGTGGAGGCGCTGGAGGAGCAGGGCCGTGCCCTCAGAGGCCACCTCCAGACCCTGGTGGACAGGTTCCTGCCTCCTCCTGCACTGACCCCTGCGGCCGTCCCAGCTCTAGCTCCTCCTCCCACGCCTCATCCTCCTCCCACTTCCTCTGCACGCCCCGTCCCTCCTGCCCCACCCTCCACACCTGCTCCCACACGACGCTCCTGCACCCGCAGTGCTGCGAGACGGGAGAGCCAGCAGGACCCCCAAGCCTGAGCTTTCCCTTCTCTTCCGCCTCTTCCACTCCTTTCCAGCTCCCTCCTCCCAGGTTTCCCATCCCCTTTCCCACCCTCACTCCTCCCTCCCTCCACCCCAGTTATGTAAAATAAAAAGAGATTTTGGTTGTAAAAACAGGTGTCTTTATTTAACATTAGGAAGGGGGGTTAGGGAGAGGAAAGGGGAAGAAGGGGAGGGTGGAAGAAGGCCCCAGTGGGGCATGCAGGAAGAGTTCAGTCCTCCTCCTCCACATGGAAACTCTCCCGCAGGGCTTCCCGGATCCAGACGGCCCCCCGCTGGGCTTCCCGGACAGCGGCGGTGCGGGGCTGAGCGTAGTGGCCAGCCACGCGGTCAGCCTCAGCCATCCAGGCTGGCAGGAAAGCCTCCCCCCTTCTCTCACACAAATTGTGCAGCACACAACATGCTGCCACCACGGGAGGGATATTGTGCTCGGCGAGGTCGAGGCGGGTGAGGAGGCACCTAAATCTGGCTTTCAGTCGGCCGAAGGCCCCCTCGATCACGATGCAGGCCCTGGTGAGCCTCGCATTAAAGGCCTGGCAGGAGGGGTTGAGGTGCCCCATGTATGACTTCATGAGCCAGGGCTGTAGGGGGTAGGCCGCATCCCCCACCAGGCACACGGGCATATCCATGTCCCCGACCCTGATGTGGTGGTCGGAGAAGAAGGTCCCGGCCTGCAGCCTCTGGCATATGGAGGAGTTCCAGTACACCCGTGCATCGTGTGCCTTGCCGGACCAGCCCACATTAATGTCCGTGAACTGGCCCCGGTGGTCACACACAGCCTGCAGGAGGATGGAGAAGTACCCCTTTCGGTTGACATACTGGGAGTCCTGGTGCTCCGGGGCACGGATGGGGATGTGCGTCCCGTCGATGGCCCCCCCACAGTTGGGGAAGCCGAGGGCGCCGAACCCCCAGATGACAGCGTCTGGCTCAGAGAGGCAGACCACCCTGCGGAGCAGCACCCTGTTGATGGCCTTGACCACCTGCAGAGAGACACAGCAAACCGCGAATCACTGGGGCGCCCAGGTGGCTGGGAGTGTTCGTGCCCTGGCACTGCCCTGCGACCCACTCCTGGAAGCTACCCTCCCGGGCGGCATGTAGTACAGCCAGGACAGACCGATCCCTCTGGTGTGGGGCACTTTCGCCTCCTCTCCCCCTCCCCCATTTTCCCTGGGGTGGCCCATCCCCTCCTTGCAGCCCCCTTCCCCACGCCCCAGTGGCCGGTGAGTGCCGTACCTGCATAAGCACTGCTCCGACGGTGGATCTCCCCAAGCCAAACTGGTTCCCGACGGATCGGTAGCTGTCCGGCGTGGAGAGCTTCCAGAGGGCGATGGCCACACGCTTCTGGAGGGGGATGGCGGGCCTCATGTGAGTGTCCCGTCGCCGCTGAGTAGGGGCGAGCCACTCGCAGAGCTCTAGGAAGGTGTCCCTCTTCATCCTGAAGTTCTGGGTCCACTGTCTCTCTCCCCAGCGCTCCAGGACGATGCGGTCCCACCAGTCGCTGCTGGTGTCCAGACGCCAGATGCGGCGGGGCACGCTGGCGTCCGGGCGCTGCTGCAGCTCCTCCATGGCCCCCAGGGAGGCCAGGCGGAGAGGTAGGGGGCTGACGTGCACCAAATTTCCCTACATCAGGACATCCCTGGCTGTCCATTTCAGTGGCGCCAAAGGAACTGGGCCAGAATCTGGCCACTAACTTGTGTGTTTTTTCTGAAAAGTGTCTAAGCTTTTCAAACTATTTTGGTCTCACACTTGGACTGCAGATCTTCTGAAAAGAGACTTTCCAGTGAGATTTCTGGTCCTTCCAGGTTCTGAACAGCTTATGAAATACCCTAAGAACAACTCTGGTTTGGTATTTCTGTTTTAACCCCTGCTAACAGTAACAATAAGGAAGAGGAATATCCATCAACAAGAGTAAGAAGTTAACTGTACTTTGGGAACCTCAGAAAGGTTCACTTTGATTCAAGCTTTAAGAGAAGTTTAGGATTAGTTCTTATTTTGTCTATACCCAAACCAATTTTTTATTTATGATGTTGAAAAAATAGTTGTCTTGGAAAGTATCATTTAAGTATTTTGCATTTTTTTTTAAAAAAAACCTTATCTGTAAACAATATAGTTAATTTTGCATTGCTTGGCCAAGCAGTCTGAATGTGAGCTAGTCAGCATAATGCATTAACATAATGTTTTTAAGGCTGCTGTTAATCAAAGAAGGTATTCATATACAAAAATTATCAGACTATCAGAGCTATGGCAGTCACCTTTGGATAGTTCTCTCTTCAATGTTCATCAGAAACTTTTAAAAAAAATCAGTGTAAGAACAGAGCATGTACAGAACTGAAAATTCTGAACTAGAATGGCAAGTACTGAACGTCATAATTAGATTACACTCACATCCCTAATACACATGATGAAGGAAGACCCAACAAAGATCAGAATCCTTTCATACTAGGCACAGCATAGTCCCTGCCACTTGCCCTGAAGATCTTACAGTCTAAACAGATAACACAGACAAAAGAATGGAAAGGGAAACAAAAGTATTAAAAGCTGAAGTGATTCCTTGATTAATGAAACACCACTACTAATTTGTTTTTGACTATTATAATCACCATCTATAAAACTGGTCAACCAACGAGTCATTCACCATATTAGAAAAAGTAGTCATATGGATTTACAAATATATATATACTCTACACATATAATGAGTATATATATAATGAACTTTCCTGGGTAAAACCCAGCTAACCTGGCTACCCTATTCCCCTGAGACTTTTTCACCATATATGGTGAAAGTAATATATTGACTGAAGTTTTAAGATTATCCAACAAATTCAACTTTGCAACAGATCTGCAGATAATGTTGTTTGCATATACATGAAGATAGATTAAAACTAACATTTTGAAGGTTCCAAAACAAAAACACAAGGGAAAATGTTTAAAGGCACAGGGCAGTTAGATGCCCAAATCCCAGTGAAAGTCAATGGCAAATAGATTTTAACTTCCTTAGAAAATCTCTCCTATAGCCACGTTGACAAGCCATATAGCAAATTCTTCCATTTCTATGCTCCACCAGGAAATGGTCTCTCCAGGGATTTAATACAAAAAATGACCGTTTTATATTTTTCCTTTACATTATCAGCATGCTGTCTGTTCTGTTAGGAGGCCTGTATTTTCAGTCAGAAAGATAACCAAGAACATGTATAAAATGTCAAAATCAGTGTAGAGTCAACTCCCAATGATGCTACAAAACTGTGTAATACAAAGAAATAAATTATTGTCAGGGTTAATACATACAGGGTTAGTACATAAAATTTTCAGTTTGATTTTTTAAAATGATTTATTCTTTCATCCTAATCAACTAAGCATAGGACCCTACAATAGAAAAATTATTCCTCACAATGTGTATTTTTTCTAAAGTATAAAATCAGAGAAACATATAGACTAGCTCAGTAACTTGATTCACAGCCTGTGTTTCTGAGCAGATTAAGTGCTATTATTTACATTTGCTGATAAATCCTGCTACTAATCAACCAAGAATTAACCTCTTCATATATTACTAAACTGACTATTCAAGACAGTTCTAGAATAGTATCAGTGAATCAATTGGTTTATTAGGCAACATTAGTTTGTCATTACACTGTACAAACATCTCAGTGAAACAAGCCATTAGTTCAAACCATATCCATCACAGTAGCAAAGACAGTGTTCTGACTCATCACTCATTTCTCTTTTCTGTCAGATAGCAAGTTTATGATCTCACAGGTAACTCTAGTTCACCTGCTTTTGTTGACACTTTTCTTTTTAATATTCATTAATATGATAGCTCTTTGACAACTTGTCTTTGTCAGCACAGCCCAGAAGTTGAGGCTAGATATTTTGAAGTCACAATTTACAATTTAAAAGCAGGATGTGGAGAACCATCAGAAAGGACAAAATGAACAACACTGAAATAATCAAAAGAAAGAACTATACATGGCTACAGTATGCAGAATTAAAACAAGAAGGAGTGATGGGAGGGACATAAATGAAAAGTAATTTGCCCAAAGGGGAATACAATCTTTGGGCACAGACCACATGGGAAGATCAAATCAGTGCGGAAGATATTATGTACAAAGATTGATGATACTGATTGGCTGTGTCTAGACTGGCCAGTTTTTACAGAAAATCAGCCGCTTTTCCGGAAAAACTTGCCAGCTGTCTACACTGGCCACTTGAATTTCCGCAAAAGCACTGACGATCTCATGTAAGATTGTCGGTGTTCTTGCGGAAATACTATGCTGTTCCCGTTTCCACAAAAGGGCCAGTGTAGACAGCTCAGATTTGTTTTCCGCAAAAAAGCCCCAATCGTGAAAATGGCGATTGGGGCTTTTTTGCAGAAAAGCGCGTCTAGATTGGCACAGATGCTTTTCCGCAAAAAGTGCTTTTGCGGAAAAGCGTCCATGCCAATCTAGACGCTCTGTTCCGAAAATGCTTTTAACAGAAAACTTTTCCATTAAAAGCATTTCCAGAAAATCATGCCAGTCTAGACGTAGCCCTTATGTACCTGTAATTCCATGAGCTGAAAAGGTGAAAGGATTAAACCTGTGGCATCTAACCTGGAGTAGTTAGAATACTAGGAGCCATGAAAAGCACTGCACAAAATTAGGAGAGAGAGGAATACTTATGTTGCTGGTTAAAAAAAGTGAGTTCTTCATATTTTAAGGACAAAATATCTCTGCCTACTGTACAGGCACCTGTTCTGCAGGAAGGGATGGTCTGTAATCTATTATTAATGGAATTTCCCCAGTGTGAAAGAAGGAAATTTAAGATTCCAAGACTGTGAAGAGAAAAGGTGTGAAATGCAAGGATCTGTGGCCCAGTGCTCCAGCTCAGATTGTATCACTCTGTATTCTGCTTTTATAGGACAAAGGATACAAGGGATGTACAAAGATGCATACGCATATGCATATTTGACAGAAGGAGGACTGTTCTCCAAGCCCAACCAATTACAGCACATAAAACAATATTAGGTACAAAATATAGACACAATTTGAAGAAATACTACAAATTCAGGACAAGGGAAAAAGACATACAGGCAGTCCCCGGGTTACGTACAAGATAGGGACTGTAGGTTTGTTCTTAAGTTGAATCTGTATGTAAGTCGGAACTGGCGTCCAGATTCAGCCGCTGCTGAAACTGACCGCCAGTTCTGACTTACATAGGGTATGTCTACACTACCCCGCTAGTTCGAACTAGCGGGGTAATGTATGCATACCGAACTTGCTAATGAAGCCCGGGATTTGAATTTCCCGGGCTTCATTAGCATAAAGCCGGCGCCGCCATTTTTAAAAGCCGGCTAGTGCGAACCCCGTGCCGCGCGGCTACACGCGGCATGGGCTAGATAGTTCGAACTACGTAGCCATTCCGAACTATCTGTACTCCTCATTCCACGAGGAGTACAGATAGTTCGGAATGGCTACGTAGTTCGAACTATCTAGCCCGTGCCGAGTGTAGCCGCGCGGCACGGGGTTCGCACTAGCCGGCTTTTAAAAATGGCGGCGCCAGCTTTATGCTAATGAAGCCCGGGAAATTCAAATCCCGGGCTTCATTAGCAAGTTCGGTATGCATACATTACCCCGCTAGTTCGAACTAGCGGGGTAGTGTAGACATACCCATACAGAATTAACTTAAGAACCCCAAGCGTGCCCAAGTCAGCTGCTGCTGAAACTGATCAGCAGCTGATTCCAGGAAGCCCGGGGCAGAGCAACTCTGCCTCGGGCTTCCTGTAGTCAGCGCTGGTCAGTTTCAGCAGCGGCTAAATCAGGACGCCTGGGGCACAGCAGCGGGGGTGCTGCTGGGTTGCTCCAGTAGCGCCGCTCCTCAGCGCTACTGGACCAACCCAGCAGCACCCCATCTGCTCTGCCCCAGGCGTCCTGATTCAGCCGCTGCTGAAACTGACCAGCAGCGGCTGAACCAGGACCAGAGCAGCTGGGGTGCTGCTGGGTTGGTCCAGTAGCGCCCAGAGCGGCGCTGCGGGACCAACCGGCAGCGCCCCAGCTGCTCCGCCACAGGCGTCTGGAGAAAAGCCTAGTCTGCTGGGAGGGGGCATACTAGCTGCGCCCCCCCACCCCAGCAGACCAGGAAGACACGGGCGGCGGACCGAGACGCACCCCGGTCCCGCCGCCTGGGTCCTCCGCGGTTTTGCTCCCAGTCTCCCTGGTCTGCTTTGCAAAGCCTCGGGGAAGCCGGCAGCGGAGCAACCCAGGCGCGCCTGGGCTGCCTCACTGCCCCAGCCCCCCCGCGGCTTTGCAAAGCCTCGGGAAAGCCGGCAGCGGAGCAGCCCAGGAGCACCTGGGCTGCCTCGCTGCCCGAGCCCCTCCGCGGCTTTGCTCCGCGTCTTTCTGGTCTGCAGACCAGGGAGACGCGGAGCAGCTTTTCTCGCCCGGAGTACACGGGCGGCAGTACCGCGAGGTCCCGCAGTCCGTGTACTCCGGGGCAGCCCCGTTCATAACTGCGGATCCGACATAAGTCGGATCCGCGTAAGTCAGGGACTGCCTGTATAATGAAAGATGGCACAACTTTCACATATACAAAATGGGAAGTGACGGTCTCAATCTACTGCATTTCCACACTGAACTCTACATGAGAGTCAATGTCAATCACGGTGGGACAGATTTTTGTCACCTTTACTTATGCTGGTCAGTACCACCAAAATAAAAAAGAGTAGAACATAGCTTCACATGAGGCAGGCAGCAGAACTCAGAGGCTATGTCTACATTGGCCCCTTCTCCGGAAGAGGCATGTTAATTTCCAACTTCAGAATAAGGAAATCCGCGGGGGATTTAAATATCCCCCGCGTGATTTAAATAAACATGACCGCCGCTTTTTTTCCGGCTTGGGGAAAAGCCGGAAAAAAGCGTCTAGACTGGCGCGATCTCCGGAATAAAGCCCTTTTCCGGAGGATCTCTTATTGCTACTTCAAAGGGATTTCCCTATTCTAAAGTTGGAAATTAATATGCCTCTTCCGGAGAAGGGGCCAATGTAGACGTAGCCAGAGGGTATGTCTAGACTCCATCCCTCTGTCAGCAGAGGGATGCAGATTAGGCAGGTCGACATTGCAAATGAGGCAGGGATTTAAATATCCCGTGCCTAATTTGCATAAAAATGGCCTCCGCGTTTTGCCGACTCCGCACTTTGTCAGCAAAAAGCAGCAGTCTAGAGGGGGATTTGTCGAGAAAGAAAGCCTTTTTCGACAGATCCTTATACCTCCTGCAAGGAGGTTTACAGGATCTGCCGAAAAAGGCTTTCTTTCTTGACAGATCCCCCTCTAGACTGCCACTTTTTGCTGACAAATTGCTGAGTCAGCAAAACGTGGTGGCCATTTTTATGCAAATTAGGCACGGGATATTTAAATCCCCACCTCATTTGCAATGACAGAGGGATGCAATCTAGACATACCCAGAGGGACCAACTTTCCTTTTTAAAATGGGGACCAACACAAATAGCTCAACTGTTGGGCTAGAACAAATATTCTCCACTGACTCAGAGAATGCTTCAGAGCAGTGTTTCTTAAACTTTTTGAGACCACAGAACACCAAACAATAATTTTTTTTATATGGAACACCTATGAAAATTTTCTTCGAAAAAAAATTGTTGTCAGACAAAAAAAAGAAACAAAGAAGTAAGAAAAACAAAGGAGAGGTAGTGGCACACCTGCAAGTTGTTCACAGAACACCAATATTCTGCAGAACATAGTTTAAGAAACACTGCTTCAGGGTCTTTGTCCCATAGACAAGTCTCCTTCACTCAAACAGACATGAGTCCAGCATGTTCTTCTTTCTCATGCCGATTCATAAGTCTAAGGACAGTGGAAATCAGAAAAATCTGCAATGGTTCGTGAATGGATTTCAGCAGGCTCACAGGAGACTGCAAATAAAGACCTAGTCTGTAGACTGGGAAATAAGTCTTTTTTGAAAAATAGAAATCTTTGGCTAGATACAGTAATGTAAAATTAACTATGCCTTTCATTGTGCTCTGCATATACCCAGTCGTTCAATCAGATCTGCAAGGTTGATCCTTATGCCTTCTCAGACCCCACTGTAGGATGGGAGCCTGTGCGTATAAAAATCAAAGTCCTACTACATATATCAGCAATTTCCAATACTCTTTTGCATATTTATTTCAATAAAATAAATGTTTTAATTTTTTTTAATTGCTACCCGGTACCAAACATATTAGTTTCACTGATCTCATCTTTCCATTCCCCAGCACTTGTTTGTCATCATATGCTAACACTCACTGCAAGATTTTTGGAGCAGATATTGGTGTGCATGTGCGCATATCCGCACACCTATACATGGTCTTTGGCTGGGCCCATCTGTGCTCTAACTACCACCGTTCTGTATCCAAATACAACTTATCAACATATTTCAATAGCCATTGTACACATTAACATTCACCATGTAACTATTTTAGAAATATATGATTACTAAAATGAAACACTTAGCTATGATTTTTTACTTTCTTTAAGGCAGCGAAGTAAAAAATAAAGCTACTCTACAGAATGAAAAATCATCTGGAATGGCTGGATCTGTCATTTAAACAGGCAAGATCAAATCCTTCAGAATTCCCCAGGAAGCCAATGGAACTTTGCCTGAGTAAAGACTGCAAAACTGGCTAGTGTGTTGAGATGGTTACTACATATTAATTTCACAATTTCAAAGGCTTGAAATAGACTTTAAAAATAACAGGTTACATTTCTCTTTTATTTTAACATAATGCATTTAGATCTTATACAGAAGATGACTCTTCCTTTTGAGACTTTCTCCCAATTTATAAATAAATGGTAATATTGACTACTGCTTCAGTCACCAGTCACATTATTTTATTGTACATTATTACTAGGTCACAATGATCATATCCTTCTTTTGATCCCAAACCTTGGAAAATTCTAGAGACTGTTAAAATACTTACAGTAAAAGCAACCATTTAATCTTGCTACTAGAGCAAACCAGTGCACTCTATCAGGAATGAAAAACTGGTTCACTGAGACTGATTGAGGCTCATTTGACATAGGAATGAACCCACTGAGTATGGAAGGTAAAGACAAAGGGTGTTAAAATAGGAGTGAAATGTTGCAAGGAACGTTTCCCCTTAATGAATTACTGGGAGATTTGTAGCAGGCCAGCCGGGGTAAGTCTTTCAGCATGTGTATCCAGAAGTGTCATGGACTTGCTGCACTATATCCTTGCTGCCCTTTCCATGAACTGGGCAGTTTCCTTTCACCAGTTTATTTTCACTTCTATTCTGGCAGCTGTCTACAGCAGTAGACATTTATCTTAAATAATTTGCTACTTGTTTGAGAATTCATGCCAGTGGGGGAAAAGGGGAAAAATAGCCATTCTTGGTGCACCGTGTCATAACAAATTAAAAAGAAAATTCAATGATAGAACAGATTTTTCCACATTTTTTCTCCACCCAGCAAGCCAGGCATATATAATTTCAAATCGGATGGATATATACAGGTACCTCATTTTTATCAGAAAATGATGGCTGAATTTGCTAGGTTTTTCTTCGTAGTGATTTTAAATCAGTGACATTTATGCACATAAATGTGGGGACAACGTTTATTTTAACATAAGCATTCCAAGGGCATTATATTCTTTCGCAGAAAGAAACATAATCCATGATTAGCACCTTCCTTATCAACCTATTATTTCATACAATAATGTATGTTTCACAAGTGTCTTTTGTTACATTCAGAAAACATTTCTGAGACCAGAGACATACTGGGACACAAATACAGGAGAGTCGAAATAAAGAGGAAAGTTTATATTGGAAATATTTTGTTGCACTCTCTAGTAGAGTGCCTTCATTTGTGAAGTTATTTCTGAAATTATGGAGCTTGTATAATTTGTAAAGGGCTTTGGAAGGAAAGATGCAATGTTAGTATCAGTGTTACTATGCTATCTCAGTGACCTTGTTGATACAAAATGTTGCCGAAGCACTAGAAAGGGAAAGGTCAATCTTTCCATCCCCTCTCCGCCTCACGGCCAAAATTACTAAAGCCTGGCCAAGCCTGTTGGTCCCACTGAGAGTCTTGTTAAGTGTTTAAAAAAAGAGTAGAAAGTTATCAACCAGCAGCAAGACCAGAATGGAAAGGAGTGAAAGTAGAATTGAGTTCAAGTACTAGACATGTGAAACCCAAAGAAGCAACTTGCAGTATTCCAAGCACTGGTTATTACGAACGATTTGATGAAAGACTGGTAGCTCGGTAACAAACACTCCTGTGAACTTTTATACAACTTCTGTGAAGTTAGAAGTTCATTGCAGCAATAGGTAAAATCTCACTGACCCTCATCTCCTATTGTTTGAATTAATTTGTTTTCACTAAATTGCATACTGTAGTCCCACAATTAAATGAGCATGTGGCAATTATTCAGTGTTTAGAACAGTCCATCTTTCCAGATTAATAACTACCACTAAAACTGTGCTACAGCTGCACATCTAACAGTGCTTAAATTACACATGCACTCCACTTACAAAATACATATTTTTCCTATTCCATTACCTCAGAATGAAAGTGACTAAGTTTCAAATTAAAGGAAAAGTCATAAAACTAATATTGGAAAACAAAATATTTTCTTTTTACCATAAAGTCTGGCCAACTGCTACTGATGTTCTCCAGACTAGAGAAGCTAAACTACGACATTCAATTTGATGCTCTCCAAGCCAGTCATTCAAATGGATAACATTAAAACAAGGAGCCTGAACGAGGAATAAACCAGGATATTTGGCAACAAATGTGGAGTCTCATATAAGATTTCTGCATATCATAAGAATATGCTGAAGTAATTATGCTGCCAAGATATAACTTTAAAGAGCGCCTATCTCTCATTTTCAAAAGCACCTCAGTCAGTTTGGAGTTTTTGAAAATTTTACCCTCAGAATTTAAACCTAAACCCTGGAGAGCAAATTACTGATCCTCCCTCTGTACTTCGCATCCCAGACCAGGCAAGAGTGCACATGATGATGAGTATTAGTGATGGACCAAAACCAGAACCTCACATTCAAGGTCCTAATCCAGCAAAGCACTTAAAGATGTATTAAATGTTAAGCATGAGATTCATCCCACTGAAGTCTACTGCCCCCTCTCAGCGGCGGATATAGGGCAGGGCGAGCGGGGCTGCTGCCCTGGGCTTCAATAGGCCCCGCACATGTGCTACTAGCTGTTGGCTGTGGCCGTGGCCCATGCATGAAATTGTCCTGACCCACGCCCCGCATTTCAATAGGCCCTGGGCCCCACAAAACTCTCATCCACCCCTGCCCCCTCTCACAGCTTCCAGTTCCATATCAGATGCAGGTAAATTTCATGAGAACTAGAGTTTTCATGATGCTTCAACCTTAAAGTGTGGAAATCTTAACCTTTTTTGGGTTGGGGACCAGTGCCCCATAGAAAAATGAGTCAGGGGCTGCACACAAGTGAGAAGCAAAAAAACCCCAAAACCCTCACTGACATGCCCATGGGCAGTAGGTGCAGTCCCCCGGCCCCACCTACAGCCCTGCCCCCTCTGCTGCAGCCCCACTCCTCTTCCACAGGGAGCAGAGGAGGTGGGACAGCATGCCGAGCGCATGTGGGCTCCCCCCCGCCTTACAGGGAAAGGCAGAGAGGGGAGGGAGTGAGCACGTATGCCCCAGAGGGAGGAGGACGTGCAGCTCCAGCCTCCCAGCCCCAGAGCACAGGAAAGGTGGATGCTTGGGGGCAGCACATCCAGGCAAGCTGGAGGCTGCATCCAGTCCCCAGGCCTTAAGTTCCCCACCCCTATTTTACAGAAATAGCAAATCTTGAGATGATTCCCTAATTTCAGACCAAAATCTTAAAAACTACAAGTGCCATCTAATTTGAGTCTTAGCCTCAATTCAGCCCTGAAACTGAACCTTATCTAAACATAACATGGATCTAAACACTGCCTCCTTAGTCCATCTCCATATAGAAAAAAGAAGAGGATTTGGACAAGTGTTCCATCGCTTCCTCTCTGCAGTCTCATATCTTAGAGTACTTGCTAAGCTAAAAACACCCATTTTAAGGACATTAGGGTGGTACTTGGAGGCTGCTATTGGTATTCATTTTGATAAATATTGTGTATTAGATGCCTCCCATTAAGCGAAAAGCTATGCAAGCTCTGCCTTATAACAAACCTTGTATGCTGGGCATCCAGCAGTGGCATAGCAAGGGAAAGTACGGGGTGCCACGCTAAGGGGGCATCAATTTAGTCCCCCTCTGCTCTCCCTGTCATCCCTTGGCATGCTTGCTCCTCCTCCGCCCGCCGGAGCCTCCTCTCCACCTCTCTGCCCCCAGCCCGACCCTCCTCCGTCTCCACTGGCAAGTTAGTGCATGCAGGGGCCTAGCCCCAAACGGGAGGATGCAGGGGAAGATGTGGTACAAATTGCCCTCCTCCTCCCAGGGTCGGGCTCACCCATGTGCCAGGTTCGGGGCCCTGCCGCTGTGCCGTTGCTCCTGAGCGCATAACACTCTCGCTATGCCACTGGCATCCAGTAACTGGCTGGCATGCAATCAACATAAGAACAGCCATATTGGCTTAGATCAAAGATCCATCTAGCCCAGTATCCTGTCTGCTGACAGTGGCCAGTGCCAGATGCCCCAGAGGGAGTGAACACAAGAGGTAATCATCACATGATCCCTCTCCTGTCATCCATTTCCAGACAAACTGATGCTAGGGATACCATTCCTACCAATCCTGGATAATAGCCATTGATGGACTTAACCTCCATGAATTTAGCTAGATCTTTTTTAATCCAGTTTAAGTCCTAGTCTTCACAAAATGCTCCAGCAAGCAGTTCCACAGGTTAACTGTGCACTACATGAAGAAATACTTCCTTGTGTTTGTTTTAATCCTGCTGCCTATTAATTTCATTTGGTAACCCCGAGTTCTTATATTATGGGGAAAAGTAAATAACTTTTCCTTATTTGCTTTTTCTACGCCAGTTATGCTGTTATAGACCTCTATCATGTACTCCCTTAGTCTCTTCTTTTCTAAGATGAAAAGTACAAGTCTTTTTAATCTCTCTTCATATGGGATCTATTCCAAACCCCAAATAATTTGTTTTCCATTTTCTGAACCTATTCCAATGCCAATATATCCTTTTTGAGATGAGGCGATCACATCTGTATGCAGTATTCGAGATGTGGGCGTAACATGATTTTATATAAAAGTAATACAATATTATCCGTCTTGTTCTCTATCCCTTTTTTAATGATCCCTAAAGTTGTTAGCTTTTTTGACTGCTGCTGCACACTGAGTGGATGTTTTCAGAAAACTATCCACAATGACTCCAAGACCTCTTTCTTGAGTAGTTGTAGCTAAATCAGTCCGCATCGTATTGTATGTATAGTTGGGATTATTTTTCCAATGTGCATTACTTTACATTTATTTACAATAAATTTCACTTCCCAATTGCTGTTGTTTGGTGAGATCTTTTTGAAGCTCTTCACAGTCTGCTTTGATCTTAACTACCTTGAGGAGTTTGGTATCATCGGCAAATTTTGACACCTCACTGTTTACCCCTTTCTCTAGATCATGTATAAATAAATTGAATAGGATTGGTCCTCAGATAGAATCTTGGGGGAACCCACTAGTTACCTCTCTCCATTTATTCCCACTCTTTGTTTCCTGTCTTTTAACAGGTTATCAATCCATGAAAGGACCTTTCCTCTTATCCCACGACAACTTACTTTACTTAAGAGCCTTTGGTGAGGGACTTGTCAAAGGCTTTCTGGAAATCTAAGTATACTATATCCACTGGATCTCCCTTGTCCGCATGCTTGTTAACCCCCGCAAAGAACTCTAGTAGATTAGTAAGGCATGATTTCCCTTTACAGAAACCATGTTGACTTTCCCCCAACAAATTATGTTCATCTATATGTCTGACCATTTTATTCTTTACTATAGTTTCAACTAATTTGCCCAGTACTGACATTAGACATTGTGACGTAGTGGGGGGTACCTTGCTGGTTGCTATGCTGGGCAGTGGGTTGTGAGTGACCTCCACTGGCTGCTGGCTGCTGGCTGCAGCACAGCCCAGCAGGGCAGGAGATGAGCCATTATACAAGAGGGCTTCGAACCTGTCTGACAAGTTATCTCCCAGGGAGCAGAACAATGGGAAGAAGGGGAGTGGAGCTCTGGCTGGGGGCAGGGCTGGAAGTGAGTTAGTTAGGTTTCTAGCTGGTATCATGGAGGAGACAGCCTAGGCAACGGGCTGGGATTTAGGGGCCCAAGCTCTCCCATCTCAAGGGGGGCTGAGGCATCCTAGGCCTGCCCTGTAGCCAGATTACATCTGTGCTGTGCTGTATCCTGGAGAAGCAATAAACTCCCTCTATTCTACTGGCTGGTGGAGACTGTCCGTGCCATTACGGGGGTGAAGGAGACGGAAAAACCCCAACGCACCGTCACAGACGTACCAGTCTAAAATTGCCAGGATAACCTCTAGGGACCTTTTTAAATATTGGTGTCACAATAGCTGTCTTCCAACCATTAGATACAGAAGCTGATTTAAAGGATAGGTTACAAATCACAGTTAATAATTCCGCAATGTCACATTTGATTTCTTTCAGAACTTTTGGGTGAATGCCATCTGGTCCTGGGGACTTGTTACTGTTAAGTTTATCAATTTGGTCCAAAACCTCCTCTAATGACACCTCAATCTGGGACAATTCCTCAGATTTGTCAACTAAAAAGAATGGCTCAGGTTTGGAAACCTCCCTAACATCCTCAGCCATGAAGACTGAAGCAAAAAATTCATTTAGTTTCTCCGCAATGACTGTATCGTCTTTGAGTACTCCTTTAGCTCATCGATCGTCCAAGGGCCTCACTGGTTGTTTAGTAGGCTTTCTGCTTCTGATGTATTTTAAAACATTTTGGTATTACTTTTTGAGGTTTTGGCTAGCTGTTCTTCAAACTCCTTTTTGGCTTTTCTTATTATATTTTTACACTTAATTTGACAGAGTTTATACTCCTTTCCATTTTCTTCACTAGGATTGGACTTCCACTTTTAATAAGATATCTTTTTATTTCTCACTGCTTCTTTTACTTGGTTGTTAAGACAAGTAAAAGCTCAAGGGCTGTGTCTACACTGGCAAGTTATTCCGGAAAATCAGCCGCTTTTCCGGAAAAACTTGCCAGCTGTCTACACTGGCCGCTTGAATTTCTGGAAAAGCACTGACTATCTAATGTAAAATCATCAGTACTTTTCCAGAAAAACTATGCTGCTCCCGTTCGGGCAAAAGTCTTTTTCCGGAAAACTGTTCCGGAAAAGGGCCAGTGTAGACAGCACAGTAGTGTTTTCTGCAAAAAAGCCCCGATCGCGAAAATGACGATCGGGGCTTTTTTGTGGAAAAGCGCATCTAGATTGGCCACGGACGCTTTTCCGGAAAAAGTGCTTTTCCGGAAAAGCATCTTGCCAATCTAGACGCGCTTTTCCGAAAATGCTTTTAATGGAAAACTTTTCCGTTAAAAGCATTTCCGGAAAATCATGCCAGTGTAGACGTAGCCTAGAAGTTTTGATTCCATACAGTATTTCCTGCCCCTCTCAATATCAGCCACTCTCTTCCCCCACTAGAAACAGCCATTAAAACATTTCACTGTCATTCATATTTTCTCTGCTTAAGGAGAATGCATCTTCTGCTTGCAGGTTCCGGCCATGGTGATCTGGGTTTCAATGGGTATTGATAAAAAAAATTTGTATTACCATAGTTCCTAACAATGCTCAATTTATTTATGCTAGGTGCTGTATAAATATATAGTAAATCAAACAATCCCTGTTACAGAGAGTTTATGATCTTGGGCTTGGTGGTGGAATGACATCACAGGGAATGGGTGGGGGAAACGTCACATGGGATTTGTCTTCTTTGTTTTGGAGTTGGTTTTTTTAAGTCATTTCTTGGATACAAGATTACTAGAAAATTCAAAGAATTCTGGTGCACTTGGTATGGGGTCTTTTAACTCATTCCTAAGGTCTCTGGACCCATTAAAGGTTTTAATTGTGTGTGTGTGTGCGTGTGTGTGTGTGTGTGTGCGCGCGCGCGCATGTGTAAATGAAACATTGCTTGTGAAAAGGGTTAGCTTATAACCTTTGGAGATCTTTGTCCTCTCATCATCCATAGCACATGTAGCAGAACATGCCTGCAGTCCTTGGCCAACATGTCACAGTCCTGCCCTAATTCCAGAAATACCAGGGAGCAGGCTGAGGCAGGAGCAGATGCAGGCTGGAAAAGGGACTGTCTAGAATGGATACAACAACATGGGTAGAAGCTGGGGCAGCATCTCAGAATGATTGATGGTAGGGTTCCCAGCCAAACAATGTTTGAGCTGAGTGGAGACGCTACTTTCCTAGATACCTGATTTGGTATTACCTGGATGAGTCCTTTGCTGTAGATTGGCTGAACCCTGATTCACCACACTCTCTGGCTCAGAGATGACATGTCAGGCATAAGCAGGCTCCAAAGTATTTTAGGGATGGCTCATCATACCAAGAGAAACCACCTCTGCAGTTGAGATGGCATAATAGTCTTTGTTTCTATTTAGTCCTTAGCCTCTTAGCTTATGCAAGGGTGCCAACTAGTGCTAAATGTTTCACTAGTTTTTGTAGTATGGACTTGTCTACTAAGAATTACGCTAAAATAATCATAGTTGTTTTGTGAGAACTGTTTCTAGTTTGTAATTAAGGTGGAAATTTCCTGCAGAACCTTTATCTAATTGACAGAATTTTGCTTTCTTCGCTATATGAATGTCTGTAAAAAGCACCAATTATTTTAAAGCAAAATTAATTTTGTTAGCATGATAAAATTATAATTTTGTTAAAGAGTAAAGCTAACAGTCATCAAAATGGTGCTATGGCAGCTCAATAATTAATGTTACTCAGACCATAGGCTTATTCTGAGTTTTTAAAAATTCTTCCAAATACGCTACTCAGTAATAGATTTCATCACCTGAAAACAATATATCTTAATAAAGTGAAAAGGGATGCAGTTAAATTATCATTTACTCTTAATTCCACCTAACTCTGCATTTCAGGAATATAAATTCACATCTTAACATTGAATTTCATGTGTATACTTTACCCAGATAAAAGGTAACTAGATCATCTGAACTCGCAGCTCTTAACTGTGTAACTGATAAGCTTTTATTTAAACAAAAAAACAAACATAGTACTGACAAAAATAACCCATGTGTTATTACTGAGGCTATATCTGCACTTGCAATTGATTGACTATGCTTCTGTTTTTCATGGGGGCTTAAAAACCCTTAAACCTGAATGACAAACGTTTTATCGTGGCAAGTGAAAATACTGCTTTGTTGTAAGGAGGGGTCTCCTGATGACAAAGCGAAAGCCACTTGTGTGGGGTAGAAGTATTTTATCAGCAAAAGTGCCAACAAATGGCGTTCACATGCGCTGATTTCTAGCAACAGAGCTGTGTTGACACAGCCTTCTCACTAAAAGCTGCATAGTGTAGACATACCCTACATGACAACCTACTGTTACAAAATCAAAACAACATAATGAACATATATGAAATATTATTTTCAGAAGCTAACCAGATGTACTGTATTTGTTCATTGAAATGAGGCCAACGCCTGGAATGAAAACTGGAAAACACTCAGGTGTGCTATATTTAGTGTCTGAAATCTCTCTTCTCAGCTTCCTGAAAAAAATATCCAGGGTATGCCCATACCATGAATACTGCATTTGGTTCTGGGTTGTCCACATAAAAAAAGATGGATAAAAATTAGAAAGGATACAGAGAAAGGCAACAAAAATTATCAGAGGTATGGAACAACTTCCATATCAAGAGAAATTAAAAAGACTTGTACTATTCTTCTTAGAAAAGAGATCACTAAAGGGAGATATGGTAGCGGTCATAAATTCATGAATGGTGTGAAAAAAAGTAAATAAGGAAGTGTTATTTGCCTCTTCACATTACACAAGAATTAGGGGTCACCCAATACAATTAATAGGCAATACGTTTAAAACAAACATAACCAAAGTACGTCTTCACACAGCACACAGTCAATTGGTAAAACTTGTTGTCAGAGGTGGTTGTAAAGGACAAAAGTATAACTGGGTTTTAAAAGACTTAGATAAAGTTCATAGAGGATAAACTGTTAGCCAAGATGGTCAGGGATACCACTACATGCTCTGAATGTCCCTAAACCTCTGACTCCTAGAGGCTGGGATTGGATGAAAGGGGATTTGAACAACTGAAATTGTCCTGTTCTGTTCATTCTCTCTGAAGCATCTGACATTGGCCACCACGGCTATTCCTAGAGGGAGGTGGGGCCTGAGGCAGCCACCCCAATTCATACTCTGCTGGCCAATATCCAGGGCCAGATTACCTCTTGTGGGGGCCCAGGGCTATTAGATTTTGTGGAGGCCCCTTGGCTCCAGGGTGTCACCAAAAATGAGAGGCTCAGAGTACAGGAACGAACTGTGGGTCGAGGCAGGGATTGGTTATGGGAGGAGGTGAGGGCTCTGGCTGGTGGTATGGGCTTGGGGGTGAGGCTGGCGATAACAAATTTGGAGAGCAGAAGGGGGCTTCTGGCTGAGGCCAAGGGGTTTAGAGTGTGGGAGGAGGCTCAGAGAAGGAGGTTGGGGTGGGAATGTGTGTGGGGTCTGGGTGGAAGTTAATGTGTGAGAGGGGGCTCAGAGCTGGGGTTTGTGGTGCAAGATGCTTACTTGGAGCAGCTCCCATTTGGTGGTGCATATCCCAGAGAGGTGATAGATGGCTCTGTGCATTGACCTGCACTTGCCTGCAGGCACCGCCCCCTGCAGCTCCCATTGGTCATGATTCCCAGCCAATGGGAGCTAAGGGAGAAGAACCCGCAGATGATGGGAGCATACAGATGGTGCTACCAGATGCTTGCAGCTCCAGCCTAGACTATGTAGTGGAGAATGGCAGCACATGGAGTGGGAAAATGGAGGAATGGCAGTGCACTCACTTCCTCTCCACCATGCAGAGCTGAAACCCAGGGGCTTTAGTAGCTGCAGGCCTGCTCCTGGGCTAAAGAGGCCCCACAAAATTATCTGCACTTTTGGCTGCTTAGAGATCTTTCCGAGGTTGAGCAGTGGATTGGTCCTAGGCTACAGCCTTAAAGCCCCTTTCTTAATCCAGTATGGCCAGTCTTGTGTTCCAAAAATTACCAACGGGCAAAACCACCACATGAAGTATAATGCTGAGTCCTCTCATGTCATAGCACCCTCAATATTTAGCATTTGCTAACTTTTTTTCTGCTGTTGAAATATGTTCATGTAGTTCTTATATAAATGTAATTTACATAGTGTTGATACAGAAAGCACCTCAGAACTATAAAGAAATGTAAAAGCTACCATAATAATTAAGATGCCAAGTTTTATTAAACAGCATTTCAAATATACATTATTCAGATTTAAACCCCTAAAAATTGGCTCAGTTTCCATGTTCAGGGGAAAGATGCCAACCTGTTAAACAATGGCCACCCAGGAAGGATAATCTAAATTATATTGTCTGGAAGGTTAACTCTTTTGAGATGAGTAAAGAGCACTGTAGAACATATATCTTCAAGAGTGCTCTTGAATAGATGGTGCCTGTCAGTTCAGTACTTTAAAGGTCAGCAACAAAATTTTTCTTTGAACATGGTATTTCACAGATAATCTGTTTAGCCAGACCAAAAGTGGTGTGACATGGTCGTACTTACATGCATTCAAAACTAGACGAGTATCTGCATCTTAAATAACTGCGAAGGACCAGATAATGTTCCATCAGGAAGTCCTATTATCATTGTAACAAGTAAAGGCAAAAGTGAGGATGAGAATTTTGCCAATATTGTTGTAGGCATAAAAAATGAATTAACTCTAAAGACAAGGTGGATTTAATACTGTGCAAGAGAAAATGGGGAAGAAAGTAAAACCTGTATATCTAGCAAAATTTGGGGACACAAGGTTGATGGGTCAAATTCTGTTTTCTTTCATCTGAATTCAGCCCTATTGCCAGCCACTTAAGATGACATACTGTTCTTTGCAAAGCAAACACCTCTGTAGTTGGATTTATTTTAGGTACTGCTGATAGAGACATCAACAGTTGAGGTCATTCAGCATTTCCCATTATAAAGACCCTGTTTTCAGCAGCTTATATCTTTGCCCAAGCTACCCATTGAGACATTTTCTATGTCAGGTGTCTGTCTTAGGCTTAATTTAAGTTTAGGCAAAAATTATACAGCCAGTTTCTAGAACAAGTTTAGGGGGAAAATACCATTTTGGCATTTTTACAACTATTTTCTGAGAAGCTCTGGTGCTTCCAGGCGTTGGAGAAAGGGCTTGACATTTAGAAGGGAGGGTTGTCTTTATGATAGAGAGGTGCCTTTTCCTGACCCCATGAAAAATTGACCAAATTTGAACAACATACAAACCTTTGAAAAATCTCAGTTTGTGCATGCTCAGTAGAGATTCATTAGAGTGAAGGTGACAGTTGCGGGGCTAAACAGGACTTTCCCTGCAATTATGCCACTTCACATGGTAAAAATGAGCATGCGGGCATTTTTTCAGTAATAATGGGCTGTGACACTTTTTTATGTATGATTGTGTAAGCAAGTAGTTTTAAGTGAGATGAAAACTGGGGTACACAAGATAAATCAGACTCCTGAAAGAAGTACAGCAGGCTGGAAGGATTGAGAGCCACTGCATAGTGGAGCCAATCTAAGACTTTGTCTACACTGCCAGTTGAAGGACAAAACTTTTGTTTTGTTGTTCACTGGTGCTTAAGATTGACCCCCTCCCAGAAATACAAAGTTATGTCATGGCAAGTGGCAGTGTAAATGGTTCATTGTCAGCAGAAGTGCTCTCCCATCGACGTGTTCATAGGGGGTGGAAGTATTTTGAGAAAAAACAGCATTTACACTGCCCAACTTTTAGTAATATATCCTTATCACTAAAAGCTGTGTAATGTAGACAAACCTAACTTCCACCAACAGCGCTGCCAAACCAGTGCTTAAATAGGCATAAATTAATTCACACTTGAATGACATAACTTATGTTGATTTTTAAGATGTTGTTGAAGCCATAGACTAAGACAGTGTTCTCAAACTGTGGTCTGCAGGTTACTAATGGCCTGTGGCTGCCATACAGGTGGTCCATAGCTTGACCTCAGGCCCCTCTTCCCCTGCAGTAGGGAGCCTATGCTGGTGCTCTAGCCTTGCAGCCGTCGCGAGGCTGGAGCACCAGCTCTGTCTTCCTGTTCAGAGGGTGCATGAGGACGGGGATGTGAAGAAAGCCCTTACTGTCCCCGCCAAACCCAACTTGCAAAGAGAGACAGAGCAAGTGGCTCCCCATGCTGCTGCTTTCCCCACCCCCCATCCTCGGGAGAACAGCAGCACAGTGACACCCTGTCTGGATGCTTTCCCCGCTGCTCCCATTGGCCAGAGTTGCAGCCAATGGGAGCAGTGGGAGGCCATGCCCTGAATAACACACGTTTTACTATGGCAAGTACAAGTGTGAACATGCTGACAGGGACATGCTAGTTTAGATGGGGACAAAAGGGTCTGTGCCCACTTGGTCACACTCCTTTTCAGATCCTGAAATGGAACCCAAGTATCCCAAGTCTCCCAAGATTTCCAAGTAAATATCTGTGAATCCCACTAGCAACGTGCCTCTCATCCCTGGCTAGCTGATCCACAGACAAATCATCCAATGCTATCATTCACTTTGGTTCTTCAATGACAAAGGTCTATGCTGTTGATCTCAAAATGCCAACCCTGTTGATGATCTGTGTCAATATAATTATATTTTATAGTATATCATAATGCATTTTTTCAGTTTGCTTTTTTTAATCTAAAAAATTACATTAAAATCACTGAAAGTGCTATATAAAGTAAATTTTCTAGAAGCTCAGGCTCAAGACCACTGGCAGGGGAGGAAAGGGGGCAACTTCCCCAGGACCCAGCGATTATAAAGAGCATGGAGCCTCTAGCCCTAGGGTGCCACACAGTTCCAAAAGGCTGGGGGCAGGAGGGCTGGCATGGCATGCTCCAGGCAGCACTAAGGGCTGGTTGCCCGTGACTGGCCCACCCTTCTACCTGAGGCCCTGCCCCTTCCGAAAGCGCGGAGCCGTCCCCCAGCTTGCCCAAAGGCCCAGTGTGGCAGTCGGTCCCTGCTCAGGCCCTAGCCATCTCAAACTGGGCTCCCAAAGTTAATGAATTTTTTTTAAGTAAAACACTAATACTCTAGTGATGAGTGCCATACTAGAAATTAATAATGCTGCCTTTAGAGCAAGCTTTGAACGTGTGTCAATAAAAGCAGAGCCACACATTGAATACATTGAACAAAAAGACAAGCAAAACATAGAACAGCTGCTCGTTCATTGAGCAAATGGCCACCTTATACACTGCACAAGACAGAGGTCCTATGGGAGAAAATAGCATGTGATTAGACTGTATAAAAATGAATATACACAAAGGGGCTGAATTAATGCTTTACAGGCAACCTTATTTCTGGCATTTTCTAATCTGCATGCTTGATTTTGTGGCCTTAACATTATTCTCATTTAATTTTTTGGGTGAGAGCTATATTTTGTTTAAGGAGGTTACAGTCATCCTGCTTCTCATGATGAAGAGAGAGATACAAGAAGTTAGTGACAAAAGGAAAATGTGAATTATGTGAGAGCCTGAGAGACATCTACCCACAGACTGAACTTGGAGTAAATTAAAGAAGGGAAAGAGATTTTCTTGGACAGACATTACAGGGCTAAAATAAATTGATGAACACACTGCTACATGAATAGAGCTCTCCAGGTTATGACTGAAACATAATATTGAAAAAGGGGAGAACACTAATGCAATTGAACAGAAGAGCAGATGTTAGAGGATTAGCAGAGCTTATTCAAAACATTAAAAAAGCAAACCCAAGTAAAACTTGTATCTAAAGAATGTATTCTCAAAATCCCATTGCTTAAGCAGCAACATGGTAGCTCTTTAGTTTTTTAAAATAAAAATATCCTTTGCAATACAGCCAATCAACAATTATAAAACATATTCATGATCAAGAGATGGTCATTTAAGATATTAAGGTCTCACTATGCAGTTTTTTTATATACAGTACAATCAGAGAAAGACAGACATTTTTAACATTGCTCTAAATAAGTTACTTTTAATATAGCTTTAGGTAAAACCTTTGAAAGAAAATTCAAGTAAAAAAACAGGTAAGTCTAAGATCTGTGTTTGAAGGTTAACACTGACAAAAAATCATCCATCAAATGGCACTTGATCTTCATTGTATACATCCTGATATGAAGCATTTTAGGAATAACAAAATTCCTATCCCCAACCGCTACAGTGAAATCCTCAAGGTAATTTACTAAAACAAAGTATTGCTGTGAAAACTCCGGGATGTGCCTCCAATAATGGTGCAAATCACCATTTCCCATGGAACTTTGACTCCCATGGAATATAGCTTCCTCAGCTACAGCAGATAGCACCCACTGACAGTGAAACATGCCAGTGCACACAAATGCTGTTAGCAATACATTTCTTGTCAAGAACAAATTGTTAATCCTACCTATAATGAAAGACTAGCCTGGTGTGTTTGTGGACAGTGCCCTTTACATTACAGAGGTAAACCCCCCAGAGTTTTTACCTTAGGAGAATCAGCTTCCTAGGTTTAGGTTTTGGCTGAATCAGGGAGAAGTCAGCAATAATGAAGGATGCCATCTTGAAACTATGTGAATGAGGTGGGGCATGTCACTGATTTATAACTTCACAAAGCTCCATCTGATGGCAGAAATGCAACACTGCAATATCCCAGGAAGCGGATTGTGGAAACTGCAAAATACTGTTTTGTGGATTCATCATTCCCTAGTGCCCTCTCAGATATTTACCTATTGTTCTGTATTCTAATATGGGACTCTTGAAAGTAGTTTCTGATTTGCTGCTGACCAGAGGATGCTAGAGTGGTAGATTATTTTAATGACTAAAACAAAAAATACACTTAAGAAAGTAATTAAGTAAAAACGGGGCAAAACCACCATGGGATCTGAAGCAAAAGAGTGGTGGAGACAAAAGCCTAAGCAAGATATAGCAGTTGGGTCCCTTATTTAATTCAAGCTCTCCTCAAAGATAGGCCTATTGAAGAAAATTTGATCTTTGGTAGGCTTTACCTTATGTCCTGCAACTTGAATTTATTTAAGGTGATTCTATTTACTTTGCTAGGAAATGTTAAATTGAAAACATATTATTTTTCCTTCTTGCCCTTGCTGCACTGAAGTGTACAACCTACTGCTTCCTTGCAGCAGCCCTAGTGTGGCACAAAAATAATCAATTGGGCAATTCAATTTCATACATCTGCGGAAAAGGAAATTAAGGTCATTTGTCATATTTGTATGAAGCCATTATGAACAACTTCTATAGGATACGAAGAAGGTCATGGATTAGAGGGTCTATAATACATTCAGAAATGTGAATATGAAAGCCTTACGTTGTCCCTAAATGTCTTTGCTGGGGCCCTTTGCTAATAATACTCTGTACTATGTTGTTCAAATTAATTTCAAATATGTATATGAATTATGTAAGCTTATACTATCATCTATACATTTCCATGGAATTATCCCCACATATCTATTTACATATAGCTACATCCCTCCATCATCCAGAATTTACCATATTCATTTTAGCAGCAACAGGGCTATTGTCTTCTCCAGCTTCATATATTGCCATCTATTTGCAATGTGGAATGATGCTAATTTACAATTAAGTGACCCTTCCTTTGATAGGAATTTATGAATTGCCAGTCTGAGACAGTCCCAAGGGCTAGCAATCCAGTATTCTATCTCTGAAAGTGGCTGGAACCAGATGTTAGAGAGAAAAGGTGGAGCAACTTCTATTTGTGAGAGAGAGAAATTTTTGAGCCATGGGACCAACACATGCTGCACAAGCTGTGAAAATCTCTCAGTAGGCAGATGTAGGATAATCTGTCCCCACCATTAGGTCTCATACTGATATCTAATAGAGACTGATTTGAGACTTGGTGCCCGAGATGTAAATACCCTTCCAAGATTTATATTAGAATTCACTATTATAACTAAGTACTCCTCTCACCCCTTTTTTTTACTGTTTTTCATTATTGTACTTACAATCACCCTTTCAAGCAATGCTGCAAGAGCAAAGAGTCTTAATATTTAATCACACCTGTTTGACAGTAATGACACTTAAAATACAAACATTTGACAGGTGTCTAGAGGGAAAAAATACCACAATTCTGGTGTGTATTTCCCTGATGGTTCCACTGGATGGATGAAGAAACAGAACTGATCGTTATTGTTAGTTTTTACGCACACGGAAAGAGCCCTACTACTCCCTGCCTTCATTGCCTTTTGGTAGGATGCAATTTATATTGTTTATTGCTGGCTTCTAGAAACACTTTCTGTTTCTAGTACTAATATGTTAGACAAATTCCTCAATGATCAGAGCAACATCCTTCTAGTTGCTTGCCATCTAGTTCAGAAACCATAGTACATGTTCTTTCTTTGATATGCATCCATTGTGGCTTTAACTCTTCTTCAAATTGACTCAGTTTTGATTCTGTGTCAGTCCCCAGATTAATAATTATTTTATTTTAATCTTCATTATAAAGAGAGAATAGGGCCACTTTCCTTTTAGTAAAAAACTTCCTTTCATTTTACAGCTGAAAGATCTAATAGCCTGTGTGGCTATGTAAAGACTGTTTGGGTGCTAGGAACAAACACTGAATTAACAAAGGGTGAACCAGATTTGAACAAAATGTGCAAATTTTTCACCCTTCTCCCTCCAGAAAATTGTTTTAAAACATTGTTATATATAAACCTAAATGGGTCCTTTTCTGAAAGATCAGATATAGTACTCATTGTTTTTTCTTACCACCCAAAGGAGTAAAGCCAAAAAAGGCCAAAATGCTATAGGAAAGCTTGTTCTCTAGCTATGTCCAAGTGTGCCAGTAACAAGAAATACTGGAAGTCTCCTGAGAAAGCTTCTGTCTGCATGGTTTCCAGGTAAAGTTTACAAACTCAAGGAAGCTGGGTTCATTTGCAACCTGTCAGGTGCCTATCTGAAGAAAATCTATGGGGCAGCAATAGGCTTTTGTGCCCCATACATTGTTGGCACTAGACTATACATACAGTAACATAATAAATCCTAAATGTCTTGTGATTTTAATAGTCACATCATATATGAAAAACACTACGGGTATGTCTACACTACAAAGTTAGTTCGAACTAACGTATGTTAGTTTGAACTAACTTTCATAGGCGCTACACTAGCACTCCGTTACTTCGAATTTAATTCGAACTAACGGAGCGCTTAGTTCGAACTAGATAATCCTCATTCCATGAGGATTAAGCCTAGTTCGAACTTACTAGTTCGAATTAAGGGCTGTGTAGACTCTTAATTAGAACTAGTGGGAGGCTAGCCCTTCCCAGCTTGCCCTGGTGGTCACTCTGGCCAACACCAGGCAAACTTGTCTGCCCCCCTCCCGGCCCCGGAGCCCTTAAAGGGCCCCGGGCTGGCTACACAGTTTGTGCCAGTTGCAAGGCTTCCAGCACCCGTGCCAGCACACCCTGCACCTGACACCCATGAGCCAGCCACCCGAGGACACCCAGCCCTCCCCCTCTTCCCGGGACCAGCCTGGCGGCTCCCAGGAGCCTGCCCGGGGACGCAAGAGGCGGGCGCCCGCGTGGTCTAGTGCGGAGATCGTGGATCTCATCGAGGTTTGGGGGGAAGCCTCCAATGTCCATGATCTCCGCACTATCCACAGGAACGCGGCTGTCTACGGCCGCATGGCTGACAGCCTGGCTGCCAGGGGCCACCAGCGCAGCCGGGAGCAGGTGCGCTGCAAAATCAAGGACCTGCGGCAGTCCTACTCCCGGGCCTGCCTGCCAGGGGCCAACCCAGAGGCATGCCCCCACTTTCACGCCCTGGACCGCCTCCTGGGGGCTCATGCCGTCCCTGCCCCCCGGGACGTGATAGACCCCGGGGCAGAGGGACCACTGCAAGAGACCGAGGAGGAGGAGGAGGAGGAGGACGAGGAGGGATCCGAGAGCCAAGAGCCTGCCGGCAGCCTGCCCAGGACCCGGGACCCCCGAGGCACCCCACAGAGCCGCTCGCCTGTGTCGTCTGAGGCCGGGGAGGCGTCCACCTGTGAGTACCATCGTGCTCCCCTTATGTGTAAGGGGGGGGGGCGAGAGGGAGCCCCGGGACCGTGCGCCTGGGCCTTGCCCACCACGGAGCAGCAGCTGGGGATCCTGCAGGGGCCCTGGCCTTGCAGAGGGGAGTTGGGTTTCACACACCTGGGCCCCTGAGGTAATTGACCGCTGGTCTTGTTGCACCACAGCTGCAGCACCTGGGACTGTAGGGCACACCACCCCGCCTGCAGCAGCCGCCCGCGCCTGGGCCAGCAGGAGAGCCAGGAACCAAGAGGAGTACCAGAGGCGGCACCTCCGGTTCCTGGAGCAACAGATCCGTATCCAGGAGCACTGGGTCCAGGAGGACCTGAGGCTGCGCCGGAGGAGTTTGGAGGCCCTGGAGGAGCAGGGCCGTGCCCTGCGAGGCCACCTCCAGAGCCTGCTGGACCGCTTCCCAATTCCTCCTGCTCCTGCTCCCCCTGCTCCCCATCCTGCTCCCCCTGCTCCTCCTCCTACCCCTGCTCCTCCTCCTGCTCCCACTCCTGCTTCCTCCACACCCCCCATCCCGCCTGCCCCACCCTCCACAACCATTCCCCACCAATGCCCCTGGACCCGCAGTGTTGCGAGACGGGAGAGGCAGCCGGACCCCACCCCTGAGTTTCCTTTCCCTTCCTCCCTTCCCTCCCCTTCCTGCTCCCTCGTCCCAGGTTTCCCCCTCCCCTCTCCCACCCTCATTCCTCCCTCCCCCCACCCCAGTTATGTAAAATAAAAAGACGTTTTTGGTTGAAAAACAGGTGTCTTTATTTGACAGTAGGTAGGGAGGGGAAAGGGGAAGGGGGTTGGGTGGAAGAAGGCCCCAGTGGGGCATGCAAGGAAGAGGTCAGTCCTCCTCCTCCACCAGGAAGCTCTCCCGCAGGGCTTCCCGGATCCGGATGGCCCCCCGCTGGGCTTCCCGGACGGCAGCGGTGCGGGGCTGACCGTACTGTCCAGCCATGTGGTCAGCCTCAGCCATTCAGGCTGGCAGGAAAGCCTCCCCCTTTCGCTCACATAAATTGTGGAGCACACAACATGCTGCCACCACGGGAGGGATGTTGTGCTCGGCCAGGTCCAGACGGGTGAGGAGGCATCGAAAGCGGGCTTTCAGTCGCCAGAAGGCCCCCTCCACCACGATGCGGGCCCTGGTCAGCCTGGCATTGAAGGCCTGGCGGGAGGGATTGAGGTGCCCCGTGTAGGGCTTCATCAGCCACGGCTGCAGTGGGTAGGCGGCATCCCCCACCAGGCACACGGGCATGTCCATGTCCCCGACCCTGATGTGGCGGTCGGGGAAGAAGGTCCCGTCCTGCAGCCGCTGGCACACGGAGGAGTTGCGGTACACCCGGGCGTCGTGTGCTTTGCCGGACTAGCCCACATTAATGTCCGTGAACTGTCCCCGGTGGTCACACACGGCCTGCAGGATCACGGAGAAGTACCCCTTGTGGTTGACGTACCAGGACACCTGGTGTTCCGGGGCACGGATGGGGATGTGCGTCCCGTCGATGGCCCCCCCGCAGTTGGGGAAGCCGAGGGCGCCGAATCCCCGGATGATGGCGTCCGGGTCGGCGAGGCGGACCACCCTGCGGAGCAGCACCCGGTTGATGGCCTTGACCACCTGCAGAGAGAGACACAGCAAAGTGCCAATCAGTGGGGCGCCCGGGTGGCTGGGAGCGTTCGTGCCCTGGCAGTGCCCCGCGCCCCACTCCCGGAAGTAACCCCCCTGGCGGCATGTAGTACGGCTGGGACAGACCGACCCCTCCGGTGCGGGGCGCTTTCGCCTCCTCCCGCCCCCCCTTTGTCCCTGGGGCGGCCCATCCCCTCCTCGCAGCTCCCCTCCCCCCCGGCGCAGTGGCCGACGAGTGCCATACCTGCATGAGCACCGCTCCGACGGTGGATCTCCCCACGCCGAACTGGTTCACAATGGATCGATAGCTGTCCGGCATGGAGAGCTTCCAGAGGGCGATGGCCACACGCTTCTGGAGGGGGATGGCTGGCCTCATGTGAGTGTCCCTTCTGTGCAGGGCAGGGGCGAGCCACTCGCAGAGCTCCAGGAAAGTGTCCCGCCTCATCCTGAAGTTCTGGGTCCATTGTCGGTCTTCCCAGCGCTCCAGGACGATGCGGTCCCACCAGTTGCTGCTGGTGTCCAGATGCCAGATGCGGCGGGGCACGCCGGTGCCGGGGCGCTGCCGCGGCTCCTCCACGGCCCCCAGGGCGGCCAGGTGGAGAGGCAGGGGGCTGACGTGCACCAGGTGGTGCCAGGCAGCCTCGAGCCATAGCTGGCAGGCTTGCAGCAGCAAGTCCAGAAAGTGCACCAGAAGGTGCAGGGCGAGCTCTGGCTCCATGCTGCCACCTGCGGCGGCGTCCCCGAAGGGAAGCACCGACACAGACGGGCACAGAGACCAACGCTTTGCTGTCTGTTGGCGAGGTTGGCAAGCAAGCAGGAAAAGCTGAGAACCGGCTGTCCAGGGGGGTCCCTTTAAGCACGAGCCTCAGATAGCCTCAGACAGCAGCCACACAAAGCAACTACTGACCTGATGCCCTGCCAGAACCGGTTTCAGCCACCCTTAAATGCGCCCCTGTGTCCAATCAGTGTGGACACGCTAGTTCGAATTAGCAAAACGCTAATTCAAACTAGTTTTTAGTTCCAGATGCGTTAGTTCGAATTAGCTTAGTTCGAATTAACTAATTTGAACTAAGTTAGTTCGAATTAGCGCTGTAGTGTAGACGAACCCTATTTGCTACCCAATAAACACATTCTTCCCAAGAGCTGTCTTGGTACATTGGAAACACAGGAGTCTAAGCCTTGAGTAGGCAATAAGTGGCCTATGGGCCAGATCTGGTTCACCAGGGATAGCCCCTGGTGGGCCATCAGACACTATTTAACTGAGCATCTGCAGGTACAGCCATTCACAGCCCCCATTGGCCACGGTTCCTGGTTGCCAACCAATGGGAGCTGCAGGAAGTGACACAGGCTGTGCCACTGCTCAAGAAATATCTGTTGGCCCACCAGCGGCAAAGCCTGGTGAGCTGTGTCTAATCCACATGCCACTTATTGCCCACCCCGATATAACCATTCTAATGAAAAGGTAGACTGACAGGGAAAAAATGAGAAATTATTTGTCCCTGATGTAATTTAATTGACTGTAATGGAATAAGGGATAAATCTGGCCTGTTATATGAACTTGTAATATATGTATTACACCTACACTTGTTTCTGTAACACTGTTACACTCATGGAGCTTTTGGTCAGCTAATCCCATAAAAGGACTAGGATGTATTACCAGGAAAATGTAATAAAGTAAGGTTTATTCTCTTACAGATGCACACCATGTCTGTTGTCTCTCTTTTCCCACAGCATCTTTGACCACACTGAAATATATAATTTACCACAGAGAACAATTAAGGAATTAAGATTTCATTTTGTTTATGAACATTTTAACATTTTAATTGTCTGGGCCTGGTGGGTGCACATGGAGCACCAGTCTGGACCAGACAGCCCAAGAAGGCTGCCACAGAGGAAACGTGTGCTCCTGCTCACAGGGTTCATGCACAGGCCTATCTTACTGCTGACCCCGTGGTGGGACAGCTTCCCACCACAAGCCATCACTAAGGAGGTTGGGGTCACGGACACAAGCACAGCAGTGCTGCATGCGGCACACGGTCATGCCTGCACTCTCAGGGCAGCATCTGCTCCTGGGCAAGCACGGTGAGGCAGAGGACACCAAGCCCCTACTAGGGAAACGTGCTGGGAGGAGGAGGAAGAAGAGGAGACCCCAGCAGCACCGTCTCCAGCAAGCGGCATCTGTCACTCACACAGACCTCCCCTAACACCCTCCTCCACCCCTCTAGCGGTCACAGATATAGCATATAGCACTGCTGTAAACTGCCTGGTCACCGCGATTGAGTGGTCCAGCAGCTGCCCCCCACCCTGCACCCGCTCCTGCTCCTCTAGCTTCTCTCCCTAGCCCTTCCTATGGCCACTGAGGGCTCCGCACACAGGGCAGTGGGATCACCCGAGACAGGTGCCAGTGCCAGCTCCATTCCTGAGCCTTACCTCCCCCCTTTCTTCCTGCTCCTAGCCCCTCTCCAGTCCCTCCCCAGTTCTAGATTCCCCAAATAAAAACCAGACTGTTCATTCTTTCAACAGAAAAAGGTCTTGTTTATTTTATCAGCAGGGGAGGAAAAAAGGGAAGGAAGGGGGGATGGGAGGGCAGGGGCGAGGAGGAAAGGTACACTGGGGCATTACAAAGGCCCTTAGTGAGGAGGCCTAGGGGAGAGTCTCAAAGGTGTCCCTGTCTGAAACTCTCGCTCAGAGCCTCTTGGATGCACATAGCACCCTGATGGGCCTGCTGGATGGTAGCTGTATGTGGCTGCTCAAAGACCCTTGTGAGGTGTACCAGTACCGGTAGTTTGAATGAGAGAGCCTAATTTGAACTACCTACTCCGTGCCGCGTGTAGCCGCGGGCACGGAGTCCGCACTAATGGGGATTTAAAAATGGCAGCGCCTGGCAAGATGCAAATGAAGCCCGGGATATTTAAATCCCGGGCTTCATTTGCAACTTCGAATGCCTACATTAGCCACCCTAGTTCGAACTAGGGTGGCAGTGTAGACATACCCTGAATGTCGTGTGCCTTTCCCAGCCACCCAACATTGATGTCAGTGAAACTGCCTCAGTGGTCCATGATGGCCTGCAGGACTATTGATAATACCCCCTCTGGTTGATATAATCCGATGCCCAGTGGTCAGGAGCCCAGATGGTGATATGGGAGCAATCAATGCTTCTCCCCGCTCGCAACTTGGGAAGCCCACGGCGGCAAAGCCAGCCATGATGTGGTCAACATCACCCAGGATGATGACCCTAAGCAGCAGGATGGTATTGATGGCCCTCACCGCCTGTAGAAGGAGACAAACAGAGAATCACAGGGCTGCCAGAGCCCTCAGGAAGTCCCCAAGCCCAACGTCCACTTTCCACACACCAGGACCAACCCCTACTTACCTCATCCCCTGCAGGACTTTGTGAAGGTGGGACTGAAAAACCTTCCAAGGAGGGAGCTTCCTCCCTCCCCTCCCTTCCCTAGGGATCCCCATTCCAGTAGTTCACCACCTCCTAGGACAATCATAAGAAAGTCATACCTGCATGAGCACGGCCCCAGTGGTCAATCTCGCTATGCTGCACTGGTTCCCGGTGGAGCAGTAGCTGTCTAGCGTGGTGAGCTTCCAAAGTGCAATGGCGACCCAGTTCTGAGGAAGCAGTGGCCCGGTCCATGCTGCTTCCCACAGCTCCCCTTGGCTGCGAAGGATGAAACGTGACCGCGGCGCCAGTACATAAACAAACCGGGGCGGCCAGTTAATGTGTTTCTGAAAGTGATTTTGTGGAACACTTTCCGAAACACTGATTTAGACAACCTGGGGCCCTGGCTAAATTACAGGAGGCAGACTGGAATCTCTGCAGCAAAGCATCCACAATCCCATCACAAACATGCCTACTATTCCAGGACTTGCTGGGGTCCTCAAAGGCAGCCTTTCCCTACCAGATCCAGAGCTTTTAATGCCTTTTTTTGCTATTCTGCCCCCTCCTCCCACTCCAGCAATTTACAAGCATTGGTGGTAAATGAACCACCATGTCTTGGAGCAGGTCTTTAGCTCAGCTGCTCAGGTCTTTCTGGCAGAGCCAGTGCAATCTACAATGGTTTCTACCCAGTGCTGTCAGGAAGCCACAAGTATTGCAATGCATGAGTTGTACTGTAGAGGTTCAACTTCTCCTCCCGGATCCATAATCCCACAGTATAGTGCTTTGAACTAAGAAATTAGCAAAAAGCCCCTGCTTGCAGTAACAGAGATGCATACTAAGCACTGTCTCTTTCTGGACCTCTGGAATACAAAATGGTTGTAAATGGTGCTGTGGGAGGAGGCACAAAAATAGTCCACAGCATGATTGTGTGGAGATGTTAAATAGCAGGTAAGCCATTCAACAAACCATCACGTGTAATGACAATTTCTTCATTTAGGGAAGCCTTAGAGAGATGCTTCTTGGAAAAAATAACATCTGAAGAAAATTGAATTTATAAAACTATTAAGGGCCTCCACCACACTTGGCATTCCCTCTTTTCTCTTTCCACCAGCATCCACAGAAAACAAGGTTCCTCTCTTTCTCACCTAATTTGTGGATTTTATTTACATCCGGTCAATAAAACTTATTATCACTTAATATAGCAAAACAGATTTAAGCAATGGACTATTTATACAAGTGATAAACAACATGCATTTTGTATACAGTGTTGCCAACTCTTGTAATTTAATCACAAGTTTTGTGTTATTTGGTGTTTTTCTTAAAATCTCTGCTCCTGGAGTTCTGTGATTATGCGAGAATCGCAAAAAGTGAGTTTCTAGCTCATGACTGTGGTGAAAAGTTTGGAAACATGAATCCTAAGGGCTCAAAAAACAGAAAGCAAATACCCTACCCTAAAATGTATTATTTAAAAAGATATTCTGATTTTTAGACCTATTTTATGTTTTTGACAACTAACCCAATATTTTTGAATGCTTGAGGATGACAGTCCTGTCATGTACATATGTTGTCTCGGATTCAAGATTTGAATGAGGGAAGTCAATACTACTTATTCATGGCCAAAAAAATTGCATCATACCTAACAAAATCTTTGTCTTTTTGCTTTTGAGGCTGGTATATTTCCACATTTTAAAACAGCATTTCACACACTGCCGTTGACCACACATTTTTTACTATTTACTTATTATCCAGTTAGTAGATGAAAATTGCATAAATATATTTTCATTCCTAATCATCGTATGCTCCACATACTCTTGTATAACCTACTCAACTCAAGACTGTATCATGAGAGGACATGCATTCAAACTTTAAACAAATACATAAAGCCATGACCCATTTGTTTTGATATTCTGTACTGTTCCAGACAGAGAGAAAAGCCATCAGTGAAACTATGAGACAGAAGACTTCACAATTTATTAAGAAGATTATCTGGGTTTAACTTGTGCATTAATGATTAGTCACTGAATATGTGTTGGTCTGAAGCCTAAAAGGTCAGGGATCAAGGAATTATTTGGTTTAATTGTGTTTGTTTTTTCCACCATCTTTTGATATATTGACGATTAAGCATTTTTAAAATTAAGTAAAACTTTATGAAAACAGAGTTCCAAGTATATTCCAAACAAAACAACAAGTGCACCTTAAATTTTGTATGTGATTTCACTTTGGGGTTATATTTGTAGAACTGCCTGCTGTGAAATGACAAAGTTCATGGTTCATCTGAACTTTTGAACTCAAGTGAGTATTTGACACAGCAAAACAATCTAAATGAACCTAACACAAAGTTTTCATAGTTTAAACCTAGCTTTCAAGCCTTTGTCTGGGGCAATTGGGTAGGAAAGTTCTTTATTGATGTTGTAAAAACTACCAGTTTAATAACAGGCAGAGAGAGTGGGGAAATCAGTAGAAAGAGCACCTTAGCATTTCTGAAATAGTGCTGGTATGGTAGTTCATTGAACTTTACCTGACCCCATTATGAAGGCTTCCCCAGGACAAGTAGTAGCAGGATTTGTGACAAGACTGAAGCTTCCTATCTTATTTCAAATGCTCCAGGGCTGGGAGTTCACAGATACTGACTTTTTTTAACAGTCCACACCTAATTTCCTGAGCTCCTTGCATTGCAATTTTATTTTCTTACATTGCGGTGGGATTCTTTTATATCCTAAGAAAAGAGCAATTTTTATATAGGGTTGGGCGTTTATTGGCCAAAAAGAAACGCATTGTCATTGGCATTCCTGGCCTTTGTTAGAAAGGGATTTCTTTAATGACACTATGGTTAAGATTCTTGTTGATGTCTTTTTCATTTCTCAAATGCTTAGCCTGCTTGTCTGTGAACATTCACCATAGCCATGCAGCATGACAAACCAGCACTGTGGCCACTGCTCTCCTTTGTACAGTGATTAAAGATTCATCAGCAAAAGCAAGACATTAGTTTCTCCACTTCTTCCTTATTGTGTACCTCCCGACTCAGCTCTGTAAAACCACTGCAGCATTACAATGGATTTTTACATTGTTATTATGACCTGACTAAGTGTACTTCAGCTCAAGTTCATGGCCTTTTTCTTAACTCCCTAGCAAATATAGGCAATAAGAATCTTTGATTAGATAAGATGTGTTTGTCACTTGACATACAGTGATTCAAATGCTCCTAGAAAGCAGACTTTAAAGCACTCCCAATGAAGCACAAAAATTGTTTTTATTCTTAGGGAAGGGCCATTGGATTTGAGAAGTCAATTATACAGCATACAAATCAATACCCCAACTGCTAAGAATGAAATATTTCAGTTTCCTTCCACACAATTTAAAAAAAAATAATCTCATAATGACTATCAGAAAGTGAAATAACTGAACTAGAGCAAGGATTAACCTAATCCGCACAGCAGAAAATTAGCATAGTAACACTCTCCTCAAACTATTAAGTAAACTAATGAGGACGGTAGGTTATTTTTTGCTTAAATTTAGCTGGAGAATGATGTCAAGATAGTTTGTGGATTCTAGAAAATGCTTAGGGACATAAGCCAGTTTTTCCTTTCTTATTAAAGCTACCAACTTGTTAATACCAAAGAGCACTTTTAAAACCTACCTTATTTTTTTTTAACCAGGTTTTGTTTCTAAGATCCTTTCTTCCTTCATCCATTCCCAGGGGATTAGAGTTTCTTGCAGGGACAGAAAAAAGAATTTTTCTCTCTGGTGTCTCTTAAACTTCAGTGTAACAAGACCCATTGGAGATATGTTAATGAGATGCTTTGCACTGAAATGATGGAGGTAGCCACTCATCCTTAGAAGATTCTCCCTCAATGGGTCAAAGTAGCAGGTTCATTGGACAGCTCTGAAAGACCCAAAAAACAGAAGACAAGACGGTTGTCCTCAGTAAACCTGGGCAGGGAGAATAGGTTTTCAAGGCCACCACTTATAGTCGAAGCATGGAAAATGTAGGAGCTCACATGGTTTTCTCAATGTAAGCGGAGGAATGGTCCCGCTATGGAGAACTTTCCTGGCTTCTGTACTACCCTGGTGAAATGGACCAGCAAAAGGATCTGAGTCCCTGCTCCCACTTCTTTTATCCAAAGACCTCCCTGACCCTGAGGGCTCCCCTTCCATTCTCCTGAGTAGCAGAGTCCTCGAAATCCCAACAAGGCTGGGCCCAGGTTTTCTGGGGCTTAATCCCTGACCTTGTCAGGGATTAAGGGGGTGGGCATAAGGCAGGCGGGGATGGAGCTAGTCATGTGTGAGGGCACAGAGGGGCATGACAGGAACGGGAGCAGGGGCTAGGATGTCCCCACTCCGGGGTGCTCTCTGTACACTGCATGCTTTCTTGACCCAGTAATCATTTAATAAAGTTCAAAGCAAATACAATTTATTAAACAACAACAGATTTAAAAGAAAAGAATAAGGAGAAATGAGAAAGATTAAATGAGAACACATAGTCCTGCTCCATAGCATGGGGACATCACAAACAGTATGCAGAGTGTAAGAACAGCTCACAGTCTGTTCCTTATAGGTTTCAGGGCTCTTTCTCAGGCCCTGGCTGTTCTGCAGGGGGGCTGCAGGTTGGACACGCTTGCTCTGGCAGTGATCACATGGCCTCTGGCTCTAGGTGACAGGACCCCTCTCCCAGGTGGAGTTACAATCCCTCTCCAAATCTGGCCTGCAGGGCCTCTTGGCTGGTGGCATGTCCCTGCCAAGAGCCTCTTTTCCCCCCCTTTGCTGGTCCCACAACCAGCTGCAGACTGTGCTGCTTTGCCAGACTCAAGTTACTTCTGTTGCTTCTCTGACCCCTTTGGCTCTCTGGCCACTTCAGGTCTGCTGCTCAGCACAGGATCTACACTCCTTGGGTTGTGTGTGTGTCTCTGTCACTGCAAGTCTGCCCCTCAGTGCAGCTTACACTCCTTGGGCTGCGTGTGCCTGGCTCTGACACTGCTGGTCTGTCTCTCCACACAGCATGTTCTTCCTGCTGCTCTTCTCAGCTCTCTCTCCTTTTCTCACAGAGACCCAGAAAATCCCAGCTCACATGGAGGACAGGATCTGGCCTTCTAATTCTCTCATTGATCTGTCCAACTTGTCAGTCAGGCTGAGCTGGAGTGTTGGCTTCTTCTCTTTGTCCCTGGGGTCTGTCAGTCTCAGGGCCCTGATTTCTCATGGACCCTTCCCCTTTTGGTACTAGGAGCTGGCCAACTGAAAACTCCCACTGAGTTTTAGTAAGGGGCTAACAGTCCCCATATGACTATCCTGCCAGGCCTCCCACTTCCCCCCACCAATGGCCCGCAACCACATGTAAAACTAATAAAGGCAGAGAAAGGGGATTATGAGATGATATGGAGACCACATTAGACCCTATTCCATTTCCCTCTACAGTGATGTAGGGAAGGAGGAGAAAGCACATCCTTAACAATGAGTGCCATGTGGCAATGTTAAAGACTAACAAAAATATATAGAATCATGAGCTTTCATGAGTAAAGCCCACTTTATCAGATGATGAAGTTTTCGTTTTACCCATGATATATTTGTTAGTCTTTGATGTACAACAGGACTACTCGTTTTCGAAGTCACAGCCAACCTTGACTACCCTCTGCTACCCATCCTTAACAAGACATTCATAATTCATTATAAAAGGCAGAGTTTGACCCTGTTTTCCCATTCTTGTTTACACTGCATTTACTGAAACACGCTTGGCACTCAGATGTGTACAGACAAAGCATTTATACGTCTGACCCAGTAGAGAACTCCTCACACTATATTAACCAGGTTTTATGCTTTCTGGGGCTGTCGCCAAAGACTATCACTCCATTCCTTATCATGTGTATTAACAGGTTTTACAGATGCAGTGTTACAAGTCTTGATTCTTAGGCAGAAACTCTACTTTTGAACCTTGGGGGTGAACCAGATTTGAACAAAATTAGAACATTTTGCATCCTTTTCCCTCCAGAAAATTGTTTTTAAATATTTTATGTAAACCTAAATGGATCCAGACAATGCCAGACCCAGTTACTGTGAGGTTCAAATCAAGTAGCAGACATCTAAATGCTTTATTCCTTCAATTAAGAGTCCCAAAGTCTTCTACTATTGTCTTCAATAGGGTTGCCAGATGGTTGAAACAAAAATATCGAACACCAAAGTTGTTGAGCTAAAAAAAAAATCGGTCTCCAAGACTTATTAAGCATTAAAACAGCATGTCCCCCTTAAGAGTAAGTGCAGGGGAGCAGTTGAGCACTAAGACCCAGGGCCCAGGGGAAGCTCCAATAATCTGTTAGTCTATAAGGTACCACAGGACTTCTCGTTGTTTATGCAGATTCAGACTAACATGACTACCCCTCTGAGCCTTATAATGGGAACCTAGCTTCACCTTAAATGTACAGTAGCTACTGCTACTCCATAATATGATAAAATACTGGGTGTCACTTGAAAGACAATACAGTTATTGAAAGACAAGGGTCTATTGTAAATTTCCCTTTAGCAGCATATTCTAAAACAGACATGTTTTGTATACTCAGATATTTATATTTTTATCAGAGAGCTGCAAAACATCTGGATAATTTATTTGTCTCCTATAGCCTCATGAGACAATTGAATTCATACCCCAGAAGCTGCATGATAAACTTACTTATCTTCCCTGGGGAAAACAATTACATCCCTTCTATCTCTTCATGTAACACTAGACATTCCTGGCCATTTGCATTTGATGAGGCATATCATATTTTTCAAAAAAGTCTTTATTTTTCTTCAGGAAGGTGAAGATGAGGGCTCATTTATTTCATAGGGCTGTGTGAACCACCTAGGGCTTGAGACTGACATCAGAACGTGGAAATAAACAAGTAACTCTGGCTGAAACAAACCCACTCCAACAGAGCCAGGATTTGAGGTTTAAGAGGTATTTCAAACTTGAGGGGAAGGTAGTTTGCACAGTGGAGGCACCTATGAATCTGTGGAACATCCTCCCTGCAGCCAGTCTTATGATGCTCCCCAACCTTTTTCTAATCACATTACTGGTGTGATTTTCAAGAAGGGATTTACAATTTTTCTCTCTCTAGACCTTAAAGTGAATTTTTCTTGCTTCTCCTTCAACTTCTGTATTTGGGGAACGGGTAATCAAGACCACTGACACTGTTTTGCTCCCTCCAAATATTCCATGCGTGATCTGGGAGGCCCAATAAATGACCTGATATGCTTTCCATTGGGCAATTAACCTCCTAGTGTTGGATTCTAAGGAGCCCTTGAGGGTTGCCTAGCTGTTGTGCCAAGCATTCATGAACATCACTTTCACTTTTAAACCAAGATTTTTACAACACAAGAGAGAGGATTCCCTTTTCCTCAACTGTGTGGGAGCGATTAGGTAGCTTCCTTGGGATGAGGGCTGGGAGGTCTCGGGCCTGGCTGAAGACAGAAGCAGCAGCTGGCACCCATCTCAAGATCAGGGAGAGCGACCTTGGTGTATTGGATGGTGGCTTGAAAGGATTTTGTTGCCAGGATCCCTAAGGCTGCTGTTACCTTGTCAATGACAAGTAATGGATGACCATGATGTGTTTAATTCTCCAGATCCCCCTGTAATTCCTCTCAGAGGTTTAGAATAGTATGTCAAAGCCATTCCTAGTTTGAAACACTGAATCCACTGTGAGGCTTAGGAAATTGACCCTTGACCTTTAGCCCCTGCTCTCCCATCTCTCTCTAATTTATTTTAGGACTAGTATTGGCAACCTATTATATAAGTATCAATCAAATCAAGTCCTAAGATAGCTAGTTAGCTTGCTGTGTTGGTCCATGCATCTTTCAAACAGGGGTTGTATGAGGGGAAACTTAGACATTGACAGGGGAATATGACTGGTTTGCAACTTACCTGATTAATTCTGTATTGAGTAGTCAGCAGTCAAACCATAAAACCTAAGGAACAAACACAGATTGTGGTATATGTAGCTATGTAAATGTTCTTGACTTGTTATGTTTGATGTACTGCACCTTGTAATGTAAGGAAATGCTGGTTCACCTAAATAAATAGTTGATGGGAAAGGGCTGGCTTCAACAAATCCCCTGGTTTGAAAATTTTTTGAAAAAAGTTCTGGAAATTAAACAATAAATGTTTTGTTTTCATATATGAAACAATTCAGAATTGTAGTTACTGTATTTTAAATGGTTTTAAAAAGTCAACATCGAAACAAAAATATTTTTAAATTATCGAAAAGGAATAGAGCCAATTCAGAACATTTTTTGGGTTTGTGTTTCATGCAGAACTGAAGCTGACTTTTCATTCTGATTTGGGGAGGCGGAGGGGAGGGGAGAATGTTGAAACCTTGAAAATATTTGCCAGATGGGAAAACTGGCCTACAGAACCCACTGGGTTTTCTTTTTCTCAAGCACTCATGGACACCTTGGCTGTGTCTACACTGGCATGAATTTCTGGAAATGCTTAAAACAGAATAGTTTTCGTTATAAGTATTTCCGGAAAAGGAGCGTCTACATTGGCAGGCTGCTTTTCTGGAAAAGCCCTTTTTCCGGAAAAGCGTCCGTGGCCAATGTAGACGCGCTTTTCTGGAAAAGAGCCCCAAGCGTCATTTTCACGATTGGGGCTTTTTTCCGGAAAAGACTACTGGGCTGCCTACACTTGCCCTTTTCCGGAACAGTGTTCTGGAATAAGGACTTATGCCCAAGCGGGAGCAGAATAGTTTTTCCAGACTAGCGGCTGATTTTGTACAGTACAGCATCGTTGCTTTTCCGGAAATTCAAAGGTCAGTGTAGACAGCTCTCAGCTTATTCCGGAAAAGCGGCTGATTTTCCGTAATAAGTGGCCCAGTGTAGACACAGCCCCCAAGTTTTCTGTCTTTGAGTATGGAAGACACACAGCTCCCCTTTATTGTCTGCAGCTTCAGACATTACAATCGTATTGTAGTCTTTGTAATGGCAAAGTGCCTCTTGCCTTAGGCACCAATGTATAAAGTTAACAACCCCTTGAGCATATGGTGTCATGAATTCAGTCAGTTAAAACTTACATGGTACATCATGACCTCTTCAATTCTGTGACATTTCTGTAGAATTTTGGTGGTGTGCCTATATCATGTCCTCCATTCTTTAGGACCATTTAAGTTATCGTCAGACTCTCTGCCTGTGCCCATGCCATCTTTTACAGTCACCTGCAATTAGCTGTTGCCCCAATGTTTTCGGTTTTGAAGATGCAGGCTATTCCTCTGTGGGTTCTTACCAAATTCTGGCAGTGTTATGTAGGACTGGGAGTCAACGCTTACAGAAATGCATACATGCCATTTTACTCATATGTTCTGGATGATAAACTCAAGGACAAAGGCTGTTTTAATACATGACCTAAATACTGGTTTTTTTCCAATTGGTATTTGATAGAGTGTTTGTTCGAATTGTACTCAGAGCTGTATGAATAATAATCTATCAACAATTGAATAATAATCTCTCAATAAAAAATAATTTCTTCCCATTACAGAAAGGCCAGTTATTCTCTGTTTCTTCCCCTCTGACTTTACCTCCAATGGATCATACTGCATCTCTGTAGTCTTTTTAAAAAAAAATAGACTTTTGTTGCATCTGGTCATGCATTAAGCACATATATATTTAAAAGCATTGGAATTAATAATAATTTTTTTTAAATTAAAGAAACCCAAATTCAGTAGCTGTCAACTTATGTACAAGCGTGTCCATACATTTTATCATACTGAAAGCTAAGGATTTTTTAAAATCATTGGCATTTCATGTACCATTTTTATATAGTCAAGCCCAGGTCAGTACAACAGTTAATATAACTGCCAAGTTAATATAACTGCCAAGAATCTATGTTTCTGCTCAGCTGACGTCAGCCCACACTGATGCTTTGTCTCCAAAGCATTATCCTTTTGTACACTCTGTAATCATGTTTTTTATAGGTCTTGCCCCCAACTAATCATATAATCATATAGATTTGGGCCTTACCTATTCCTCTGAATATATAGTCCCATAATGGAAAATATCTGGAGATTAATATAATTTAACATTGTTGGAAGTTGCCACACGATGTATGAAATATGTGTCTCAACAGTTTTGTCATCTAACTGCAGCTGCCACAATCCATACAATGCATCCAGTTTTATAAAATACTCATCATAGTCCTTTTGCCAGTTGTTTCATCCATTGTCAGCATCTAATTTTGCTCCTGCATTCAGATATCATTGAGAACTTTGGGACCCGTACATATTCTGTATTTCCGATGAGATTTTTGGTTACATACCCCCTTGAGTTTACCCAGTCTTTGAGCTCTTTTTTTTTTTTTTTTGGTGTTATTGTATTTACCCTTTCTTTAATAGCCCTCTGTAAGGCATTGCTACTTGTTTCAGGGAACATACTAAATTGTGAAAAAATTGTGTCTTTCAAGTGAATGCTATATGCAAAGGGTAACATTTCACTCCTCTCATACCTAGAAGGAAAGCTGTTTCCAGGTCAGTACAGTTGCAGCTTCTGCAACCTGTTTTGCTTACAAATCATGTCACTCTTGCATGATATCTTGTACCGTTTGCTGCAAAATGTGTTGAGTGGTTTCATAGGCCACAACTGCACCCAGCAGAGATTCTTTCCCATGAAGTGATTTCACAAAGAGCCATGTCTACATAGTGCTGTCTCTCAGCTTCCTAAAACAGGCTTGCAGTACTTCCTGTTTCTTTAAGACCTTTGGTTTACCCATTTTAGCTCATTCACATCTCCACATCTGAATATGTTTGTTTTCAGTCTCCTGCATCCAGTTTGTTAGAAGTACTATGTCCTTAAAAACAGCTAGTACCAATCACTGTTAACTGCTGCTTCTTTTTGCAATGAAGCATGCTGTGCTGTCTCTGGTTCTATTGCCCCAATAAACACCACATCTGTGACCTCACAGTTCCTTTCTTCGGAAGCACATTTCTGCATAGAGAAATTTTCTTTTACCCTTTGAATGTAATTTACCATGTGCTTGGCATTTTTTAATGAGATATTTCATGTCAAACCATTTACAATCCTTCCCATTCTCTGTTAGCTTCAGCTCCGTGTGAGTATGTTGTCCCTCTTTCCCCTCCTAAAAACATTCTCCTTATGCTACCTCATTTAGGGCCCAGACTATTTCATAATCTGCCTCAAAGTTTGCACAATACTTTTTTATTAGGCAAGATCCAATTATTCCATTCAAGTCATTAGAAAGGCTGCCTTTGCTTTCGGTGGGCTTTGGATCAGGCCCTTAATTTGCTAGCCTAACAGATTTCATCCGTACCTTGTGAAGTAGACACAGGCTGAGAAAGAATTCTGAAGCTTTTTCTGTTTACAGACTAGACTTCCTGATCTCTTATCAAAAGGATCTTATTTGACCCTACAATTGTAGGACTAATCATTTAATCTTGTCTGTAAAGAAAGCATGAAAGTTTCCATTGGTGGCTGTATGAAACCCATATCATCCATATATATCATTCCTTTTCAGGATACAATATGCATTTTATCCATTATGTTTAAGCTGTCTGACCCAACCACAGCAAAAAAGTGTTGTGCATATGAAATGCTGCTCAATTTACAAACTAAAGCGAAGGCAGAATTGGGCCTATGACTCATGCAGTCTCATTAAAGACAACATGATTGGATGAAATATAATTGAGGATAGAATTTGCCTCACGGGGCAACCCTTATCTGCTTTATTCTTGTTAGCTGCCCTCTAAAGACAATGGGCCTACTCGCATGAATAAGATGAGCAGTACTTTGCCCTAAGTAAAAGCCTTCTACAAAAGACTTCTCCAAATGTTACAGTTTTCAGTCACTTCAAAAGTGTCCTCTATTGTATTTACATACTTTGCTGTTGGAATGGCTTTGATTTTCAAAGTTATGTTCAACATTTGAATATTTTTAAGCTACCCCAAAAATGTAAACAAAGTCAAAGGTGAAGGTGTTGCACAGACACCACTGCCTTCGGCAACTGTCAAATGTAAAATTCAGTGGAAAGTTTCAGCATGTCTCCAGTTTAACGGAGTTGAGGAATGCAACAAAAACAGGTGTTGTCTGACACAAGCAATAATTATCTTTCACTTTGATGGATGTTAATTTAATCTGTTTTTTACATGGTAGCTAGGTCTCAGCTGAGTTAGTGCCAGAAAGCAGATGAGATGTTTAGAGCAGTGTGTATGTGACAATTCACAAGACAGCTTCTACTCCCCTTTTTTTATTTATTACACAGAGCAGTTTTAATGTTCTTTGCTTACCCATTAAACTATTTCTAGATGCATTTTATATTAGACTATCAATATATGTATAGCCCTATTAATAGGTTTTTAATGAGCTCATGATGGAAGTGATAGCTTTTGAGGCCTTTATCAGAAAAAAGAGTTAATTAGCAAAATATCCTTGTAAAATATGGATAGATCTTATACAATATTTACAAAGAAAAAATGCTTGAAGTACAAGGTCATGGGAGCAAAGTGAAAGCATCACAGTTGTCCTGTACTTACATCATGAAATCAAAATATGTAAGCAGAGACTCTCATCCAAAATGATTAGTTACTTTCTAGCATCCAATGTTTACAGTACCTCCTTCATTTGTATTAGCCATTCCATCAGACAGCACTCCACCTATGCCTTGGGCAAGCTTTCTTGCACTGGCATTAGAATGCTCAATAACCCATGAACAAACTGGCCTTGGTGGTGTTTCAGGAACAATTATATAAATAGCTCTTTAACCTTGCCTCCAAAGCTGTTAGGCATAAAACTAGTAAGTTGATGATAAATGTCTACATAGCTCCCTGGTATGGCAATGTTTCAAATTGACTTAAAATTGATAAGTGTACGATAGACCATGTGTCCTGCAGGGTATATGGTGTTATTCCCCAGATGCCTGCTTACTTGCCGAGAGATCTGTTGCCTTTCAGGAATACCCAGAAGATACCACTACTAGTGAAGATTTCATATCCCTATCACTCAATAGTGATGGATAAATTTCTTCAGCTACCCAGACTTACTATCTTATAATCATGATAGAAAACATTATAGCACAGTTCAAGAAGACAATGTAGACCAAGAAGTGTGGGAATGACTGAGTAAACACATGTTAAATTTAGAGTACAAGAATACACAAAGGTACACAGGCAAGATGATATAAAACTCCTACAGTCAAAATGGAAAAGCAAGAGACAAGCTGAGAGGTCAAGAACAAAGCATAGTGCCAAAGAAGCCAAATCAGAATGCTCATGAAAGAACCAAAGACATCCATGAAACCGAGTTCTCTATTCTGCATAAAACTTTTGTATGTATGAAATCTGCATAAAAAATGAAAGATCTGTAGTCAAAAAAGAGTGGGGAGAACGGGAGCAATCATAAATACTTAGTTCCTGCAGTAAGATACAGGACAGAAATTTGCCCATTATTAATAAAACTGGAAGGAGATAATTAATGGATAAACTTCAAAATGTTAGGAATGTGGTTTCAGTTTGGACAAACAAGCTTATGCAAAAGTCTGAGAATTTACCTGAATTATCTAAACATCTTGGATAAAATACTGGCCCAGATGAAGTGAATGGACACTTTGTCATTAGTGTCAATGCAGCCAAGATTTCACTCCTTAAGTATGCAATAGGGACCTCAATCCACTCCCCAAACCAAACTGTAAACAAGGATTAAGTTTTCAGTGGATTATGGATCCAGGGTTTAAAAAATTGAGTGCCTATCTTTTCATGCACAATTATAGTCACTTTGTCTGCAGTCCCACAATTGGGCATACATTTTTCCATGTGGTTATGAGGCTCCTTCCTGAAAAGCTGGTCCTCAAAAACCAGTCTCTCTATGTAAGATGATAATCTCTCTGTGTAAGAGATGAGTGGGAGCCCATTATAATAAGTTTTCCCTCCTACAGTGATATAACACCTGGGTTTTTAAAATTGCATGTGCAGAACTTCAGGTAGAGGTGGGCAATAAAACTGCAGCAGTTTAACAGGATTAGCCCCGGGTAGGCCATCGCTACTATATTTATTTGTGCCTTCACATGCACGGGTGCTTACAGGTCTCATTGGTCGTGGATCACCATTCCCAGCCAATGAGAACTGTGGGATGCGGTGTGGACCACAAGGGTGATCTGCAGCGAGAGAGCTTCAATTGCCTGTACCTGCAGAGGTGCAGGTAAATATACTGGCAGCAGCGAGCCAGGAGCTATCCCTGGTGAACTAGATCCAGCCTGTGGACTCATAGGTGTTTTTATGCTGACTTTAATAGTTACATAGACTATGCCTTGTATAGTTTCTAATTATACAGAAGAGCATAGTCCAGTAATTTGGGTAATGTCCTAGAAAGTATCTGCTTCATCACCAACTTCTGTGTGCCTTCAACAAAGTACTTAGCCTCTGTATGCCTCAGTTCCCCATCTATAAAATTGGGAGAACATAAGAACTGTTAAAACTTAAAAAACAATGAATAGTCTTGCAGCACCTTAGAGACTAACTAAATATGTAGATGGTATCATGAGCTTTTATGGACAAATCCTACTTTTTCAGATGAACTGAGTTATTAAAGGTCCAGTTTCTAATAAATAGGGATGGGGGGGAAGAGGTTAGGGTATGTCTACACTGCAAAGTTAATTCGAACTAACAGACGTTAGTTCGAATTAACTTTGATAGGCGCTACACTAGCGCTCCGCTACTTTGAACTTAATTCGAACTAGCGGAGCGCTTAGTTCGAAATAGAAAAACCTCATTTTACGAGGATTAAGCCTAGTTCGAACTAGCTAGTTCAAATTAAGGGGTGTGTAGCCCCTTAATTCGAACTAGTGGGAGGCTAGCCCTCCCCAGGTTTCCCTGGTGGCCACTCTGGCCAACACCAGGGAAACTCGTCTGCCCCCCTCCCGGCCCCGGACTTCTTAAAGGGGCACGGGCTGGCTACGGTGCCCGTGCAAGGTGCAAGCCTGCCAGCACCCAGCCAGCAGACCCTGCACCTGACACGGATCGAGCCACCCACCCGATGCCCCCCAGCCCTCCCCCTCTTCCCGGGACCAGGCTGGCGGCTCCCAGGAGCTTGCCCGGGACCGCAAGAGGCAGGCACCCGCCTGGGCTAGTGCAGACATCGTGGACCTTGTCCACGATCTCCGCACTAGGCACAGGAAAGTGGCCGTCTAGGGCAGGAGAGCTGCCAGTCTGGCCACCCAGGAGCAGGTGTGCAAGAGAATCAAGGGGGTCCACTGAGACCCCCGACCCTGAGCCCTGAACTTACAATGGCCATCCTGGATCAGACCAAAGGTCCATCTAGCCCAGTAGCCTGTCTGCCGACAGTGGCCAACCCTAGGGACCCTGGAGGGGATGGACTGAAGACAGTGACCAAGCCATTTGTCGCGTGCCATCCCTCTCCAGCCTTCCACAAACCTTGGCCAGGGACACCACTCCTACCCCCTGCCTAATAGCACTCCATGGACCCAACCTCCATGACTTGATCTCACTTCCCTTTAAACTCTGTTCTAGTTGTAGCCTTCACAGCCTCCTGCAGCAAGGAGTTCCACAGGTTGACTCTTTGCTTTGTGAAGAAGATCTTTCTGTTACTAGTTTGAAGCCTGCTACCCATTCCTTTCCTTTTGTGTCCTCTAGTCCTTCTTTATGGGAACTAATGAAGAACTTTTCTTTATGCACCCTCTCCACCCAACTCCTGCTTTTAGAGACCTCTATCCTGTCCCCCCTCCGTCTCCTCTTTTCTAAGCTGAAAAGTCCCAGTCTCTTTAGCCTCTCTTCATATGGGACCTGTTCCCAACCCCTGATCATTTTAGTTGCCCACCCCTCTCCCAGCCTCTCTCTTCTCCTCTCCCATCTCCTTTTCCCAGTCTCCCCCAGTTTTGTTCAATAAACACAGATTCCATTTTGGAAGACACGTTATCTTTATTTTGTACATCAAGAAGAAGGGCTAGGGAAGGGTAAGTGGAAGGAGGGGAGGGAGGAATGGGGCACGAGCCCCCGATGGGGAGGACTGGGCTGGTTCTGCGGGCTTCTGGGGGTGGAAGCTCTCCTGCAGCCCCCCAATTGCCCCCTCTCCCCAGATGGCAGCCTGCGGCAAGTGCAGCCGGGATGATGGCCGAGTGTTGTGATGTGCCCAGTGTGGGTAGTCCGGGCACTCCAAGCCAGGACTGCTTTGCAAGCAGGGCACCCCTGAGAACTGTCTGTCCGGAGTGGGGGTCGGGACCCTTTAAGCACAGCCCTCGGCTAGCCTGAGACAGCATCTCCACACTCTAAGTCCTCCTCTGATGCCCTTCCAGCACTGCTTCCGGCCATCCTTAAGCCCGGTTCAGGGTCCACTTAATGTGGACATGCTAGTTCAAATTAGCAAAATGCTAATTCGAACTAGTTTTTTAGTCTGGATCCATTAGTTAATTCGAACTAAGCTAATTCGAACTAATTCGAACTAAGTTAGTTCGAATTAACGTTGTAGTGTAGACATACCCCCAGGGAGTTGTCTGTGGGTGAGGATTGACCTGTCCCATTTGAAGAAGTAGGTTGTGCCCATGAAAGCTCATGATACCACCTACATGTTTTGTTAGTCTCTAAGGTGCTGCAAGACTGTTCGTTGTTTTTAAGTTTTTCCAGTTACAGACTAACTCAGCTACCCCTCTGAACCAATTTTAAAGTTAATGAAGAATGGAAGAAAAGGCCAACCTGGGGCAGATACTCTTTCACACATGCTAAAATACAGAACCATTAAAGCATAATTCTACACCCAAAATTAAGCTATACATCATTCATAATGAATTTGAAGAAATCCATTATCCAAGATCAGTACAAGAAGATTCTAACTGAACTGGTACAATCATTTCTAGTTTGTTATTCTATGGGTGTGTCTACACTACAGCGCTATTTCGAATTAACTTGTTTTGAATTAGTTAATTCAAAATAAGCTAATTCAAAATAACGCATCTAGACACAAAATCTAATTCAAAATAGCGTTTTGCTATTTCGAAATATCACGTCCACACTGATTGGACGCTCAATCTCATTTAAGGCCAGCTGAAACCGGTTCCAGCAGGGTATCAAGTCAGTAGTTGTTTTGTGTGGCTGCTGTCTGAGGCTCGTGCTTAAAGCCCCCCTCCCTCCCCGGACAGCCGGTTCTCAGCTTTCCCACTTGCTTGCCTACCTCGCCGAGGGACAGCAAAGCGTTTTCTTCTCTGTCTGCTTTGGTCGCTCTCATTTGGGACACCACAGCACTTGCCACCATGGAGCCAGAGCTGCCCCTGAGCATTCTGGTGCTCATGTTGAATGTCTTGCTGCAAGCCTGGCAGCAATTGCTGGAGGCTGCCTGGCACCTTCTGCTGCAGGCCAGCCCCCTGGCCCTTTCTCTGTCCCCTCTGGGGGCCCTGGAGGAGCAGCGCCCAGACACCAGCGTGGCCCGCCAGCAGTAACTGGTGGGACCACATCATCCTGGAGCGCTGGGGAGACCAACAGTGGACCCAGAACTTCAGGATGAAGAAGGACACTTTCCTGGAGCTCTGCAAGTGGCTCAACCCTGCTCTGCGGCAACGGGACACACACATGAGACCCGCCATTCCCCTCCACAAGGGGGTGGCCATCGCTCTCTGGAAGCTCTCCACGCTGGATAGCTACTGATCCATTGGCAACCAGTTCGGCGTAGGGAGATCCACCGTTGGAGTGGTGCTCATGCAGGTACGGCACTCACCAGCCACTGGGCCAGGATGGGGGGCTACAAGGATGACACGGGCTGCCCCAGGGAAAACGGCGGGGAGGTGGTGTGAGTGCCCTCCCCGGGAGGGTTCGGTCTGTCCCAGCCGCGCTACAGACTACCCGCAGTGGCCAGGATTGCAGCAGGGGTTGCTCCTGGGAGTGGGGCACGAACACTCCCAGCCACCTGGGCACCCTAGTGACCCTCGGTTTTATGTGTCTCTCTGCAGGTGGTCAAGGCCATTAACAGGGTGCTGCTCTGTAGGGTCGTCCGCCTCACCGACCTGGATGCGGTCATCCAGGGGTTCAGCGCCCTGGGCTTCCCCAACTGCGGGGGGGTAATCAATGGGATGCACATCCCCATCCATGCTCCGGACCACCAGGCCTCCCTCTACATCAACAGGAAAGGATACTTCTCTGTGATCCTGCAGGCCATGTCTGACTACCAGGGCCAGTTCACGGACATCAGTGTGGGCTGGTCTGGCAAGGCACACGCTGCGCGGGTGTACCGCAACTCCTCCGTGTGCCAGACGCTGCACACCAGGACTTTCTTCCCCGACCGCCACATCAGGGTCGGGGATGTGGACATGCCAGTGTGCCTGCTAGGGGATGCGGCCTATCCCCTACAGCCCTGGCTGATGAAGCCCTAAACAGAACACCTGAGCCCCTCCCAGCAGGCCTTCAATGCCAGGCTCAGCAGGGCCCGCATTGTGGTCGAGGGGGCCTTTGGCCAACTGAAAGCATGATTTAGATGCCTCCTCACCCACCTCAACCTCTCCCAGCACAATATTCCGCACGTGGTGGCAGCATGCTGTGTGCTCCACAATTTATGTGAGAGAAAGGGGGAGGCTTTCCTGCCAGCCTGGATGGCAGAGGCTGACCGCCTGGCTGGCCAGTACGCATAGCCCTGCACGGCTGCCAGCTGGGAGGCCCTTCGGGGGGCAGTCCGCATCCGGGAAGCCCTGTGGGAGAGCTTCCAGGAGGACGAGGACTAAAGTCCCCCTGGTGTGCCCCACTGACACCTTGTGCCTTACATTCCATCCCCACCTCCTTCCCCTTTCCAATCTTCCTTCCTGATATACAATAAAATCACCTATGTTGCCACAAAAAAATCTCTTTATTTAACATAACTCGGGTGGGGGGAGGAGGGAATGAGGGTGGCAGAGGGGAGGGAGGAAACCTGGGAGGAGGGAGCTGGAAGGGGGAGTGGAAGCTCAGGGTTGGGGGTCTTGCCAGTCCTCCCATCTCGCAGCACTGCGGGTGCGGGGGCCTCAGCATTCCCGAGGGGGAGTGGGTATGGAGGATGGGGCAGGCAGGATGGGGGGGCAGAAGAAGCAGGAGGAAGGGGAGGAAGAGTGATAGCTGGGGCGGCTGCAGGGGCTGGAGCAGCAGGAGGCAGCAATCAGTCCGTCAGGGTCTGCAGGTGCTCGCGGAGGGCACAGCCCTGCTCCTGCAAGCTCTCCCAACGCAGCTGCAGGTCCTCTTGCACTCACTGCTCCTGGCTGTGGACATGCCATCCCTGCAACCACAGGAACTCCTCCTGGTTGCGGGTGTGCCTGCTGGCCCGGGTGCGGGTGGATGGTCCAGGCGGGGTGCTGAGGCCTGCACTCACAGGTGCTGTGGCTGCGGTGAAACAAGAGAAGTGGTCAGTTCTCCCTGGGGACACAGTGGGTGAAACCTCTGCAAGGCCAGGACGGCAGGTCTCCGCACCATCATGTCCTGCTATCCCCGGGAGTGTGAGCTTGCCCAGGACTGCACCTCAGCCCCTGGGCTGCCTATAGTGTGGTGTATAGCGGGGGAGGGGAGATGTGCCCTGCTTCTGTGTAGAGGAGGCGTCTGGAGGGAGGGCAGTGTGCAGTCATGTGCAGTCCCCGGGGTCAGGAGCCTGTCATGTGCCTTCATGCATAGACGCGTGTGAGGAACAGGCCAAGGCCCCTGCATGGCACCCAGCTGGGGCCACAAGTCCCGGCTGGCACAGCAGATGCACAGGTTGCCGCCTGCTCCATGGTCGGCAAGGCCCATGTGCACAGCCCCTGAGCTCCCCTTCCCCGCCCCCCCCGCACCACATAAGGGGACTGTGATGGCACTCACATGTGGAGGCTTGGGGGTCCTGGGTGCAGGGCATGCTCCCTGCAGGCTCCTGGCTGCCGTCGTCCTCCTTTTCCTCCTCTTCACCTGTGTCAGGGCAGGGCCCTCTGCCCCGGGGTCAATGACCACCAGGGGGGCATGGACCATCTGACCCTCCAGGATGCAGTCCAGGGTCTCATACTGCGGGCAGGCCTCTGGGTCAGCCCCTGGTTGGGAGGCCCTGGCATAGGCCTGCCGCAGCTCCTTTATTTTACTCCGCACCTGCTCCTGGCTGCGCATGTGGCCTCTGGTGGCCAGGCTGGCAGCCATGCAGCTGTAGATGGCCTCATTCCTGCACCTAGTGCAGAGATTGTGGGCATTGGAGGCCTCCCCCGAAACCTCAATGAGGCCCACAATCTCCGCATTAGAGCAGGAAGGCGCCTGCCTTTTGTGGCCCCTGGCAGGCTCCTGAGAGCCGCCAGCCTGGTCCTGGGGAGCGGTGGAGGGCTGGGTGTCAGCAGGTTGCTAGCTCATCCTGTGCCAGGTGTACGGTCTGCTGGCAGGCTGGCAACTGGCACAGGAACCGTGGCCAGAGTCTGCCCCTTTAAGGGCTCCGGGGCTGAGGAGGGGGGGAGCAGACAAGTTTTCCTGGTTGTGCCCAGAGTGGCCACCAGGGCTCCCTAATTCGAAATAAGTGCCTACACTGCACTTATTTCAAATTAGCTATTTCGAATTTGGTGTTATTCCTTGTAGAATGAGGTTTACCAAATTCGAAATAAGGGTTCCACTATTTTGAATTTATTTGCCTGTGTAGACGCTATTAAAGTTAATTTGAAATAACTGCTGTTATTCTGAAGACATACCCTATGTTAACTATAGAACAAAAATCCTAAAGTTAAAAAAAATCTTTCAAAAGTAAAATTTTGGGACACGTTTTGGTCCACTCCCCCAGGCTAGAAGAACCAGACTTTGAGAGAGGGCATTTCACTTAAGGGCAAAAGATTTGAGGCCAAAGGAGGATGAACTTGAATGCTACATCCACCATCCTTTCCCCAACTTTTGAGGAATTTGTGAGCACTATTTATGTTGGAACTTGATAGTAGACTCCTATTTCTTCAGCAAGGAAAACCAATAGCCCTAGGCTACGTCTAGACTGGCATGATTTTCCGGAAATGCTTTTAACGGAAAAGTTTTCCGTTAAAAGCATTTTCAGAAAAGAGCGTCTAGATTGGCACGGACGCTTTTCCGCAAAAGCACTTTTTGCGGAAAAGCGTCCGTGGCCAATCTAGACGCGCTTTTGTGCAAAAAAGCCCCGATCGCCATTTTCGCAATCAGGCCTTTTTTGCGCAAAACAAATCTCAGCTGTCTACACTGGCCCTTTTGCATAAAAGTTTTGCACAAAAGGGACTTTTGCCCGAATGGGAGCAGCATAGTATTTCCGCAAAAAGCACTGATTTCTTACAGTAGGAAGTCCGTGCTTTTGCAGAAATTCAAGCAGCCAGTGTAGACAGCTGGCAAGTTTTTCCGGAAAAGCGGCTGATTTTCCGGAAAAACTGGCCAGTCTAGACACAGCCCTAGGGTCAAAGAGGGGACAGATAAGCTCTTGAGTAGGTTCCAGACTTTGCAACACATCTGAATTTCTATGTGTTTACTTTATAAACTTTGGGATCATTTGGGAAAAGGGAACTATAAAATATTATTGTTGGCACGTTCATTCTTTTTGGGTGGGAAGAAAGAGGAGTTGGTGTATATGAATGTATTGAGGCCAGATTAATGGTGACTTTGCCATAACTTGGTGACAGTCTGTAGTAGGTACTTTTCACATATGACTGTGCTGTTCACTCCCTTAAACAGGGAGTGAACTTTCCAATACATGTTTACTTCTCAGATGCCCAAATTCAGCAAATAACTTTCCATTTCTATGGACATTATGGAGTCTTCTACAAGCTCCATGGATGTCATAAATGATGAAGAGTGAATCTTTACAGTGCGATCTGGTGAGCTCTGGAAGCTTCAAACCCATAATATATCATTTTTTAATTCTACTCCCACAAGGCCACTGACTGGAGCATGACAAAATAACTGGAAGAGACTGACAGATGGAAGAAATCTTTCCAATTTTGTGAAGTGGTCAAGAATGCAGCTTTGGAAAGGCCTTTCTCTTTCAAAAGAGAATCGTTCTCAAGATCAGGTAAAAAATGTGATTATTTCTGCTAAAAGTCAGTTCACATTAATTAAAAAGTTGTGAGTTTAAAAATAAATCAGATACATGACTTCTTATATACCACGCTTCTGTGGCAATTATCTTTTAAACCCCATTATTTCTGAAATCTTTTTGGTATTACAGATATATTTCAGAGACTGCTATTTTTTCTATAGTTAGAATATCAATATAGATTTTCTACTTATAACAATCATAAGTTAATATCACAGACCTCTGATGCCTGGATATAATATTTCCATTGTTACCAAATATTTTGCTCATGTAGAATCATGATAACATAAGTTTTATTGTAGAAGTAAATAAGACATAAAAATGTGAAAGAAAAGACATTTTCACTTAAATGAAAAACTTCAAGGAGAAATCTACTTTTCATCCTCTTAAAAGAAGATGTGTTGCAAGAACACATGTGTGTGAACTTTTTTCCTCTTGTCTTGCAGCTGATCTATTTAGATGGGTCATTTTGACATCCCCTTGAAAGGTATGAAACTCCAGCATCAAGGAAATTGCACATGATTAAGAGATAATATGAAAGGATGTTTACATCTCTTTTCTGAAGCACCTAACACATGTTAATGGCCTTCATGAAGATGCCAACATTTTGACTTTTTCTTGATAATGTAAGTTGTCATGTCTTATTTATCTTTTTTAAAATAATGTATTATTCCTTATATACTTCACAAGGAATACAATGGATATACAGACAATAGAACGAAACATACACTCTATAGTTTATACCCCATGGTCTTATTAACTGAGTATAAAGTACTATTTGGCTAAATTATTTAAGCATATAATAATTTTGCTGAAAAAAGAATGTTATTGTGTAAGATTAAATTATATATTGCACAATACATCACAGTTACCCATTTAATGTATCTGTATTCTATATGTAACAAAAAAATTACAATTTAACTTGGTTTTTATTATGTTTAATTTTTCCAGTCAACACAAAATTCATGGAAGCCTTTTGTCTATTTGAAGGCAATAAGAGAATATAATATGTTGTATTTTTTCTGGTTTTGCAAGTATCCTCATTATCAACTAACAATTATGTTAAATCATGAGCACACACAAAAGAAGTAAACATTGAAACCAGTGGAAGTAAGAACAGAGTTAAAATAGATAAAAAGAGAGAGTATAGCATATTTAATTCACCACTTATACAACACATTATATGTAGGGTCACCTGTTGGTGCTTTTTATAGTGTCCAAGCATAAGCACTTGCTGGTATGAAAATTTCTTTTTTTGGTTTATTTACATATTTTTTAATTAGAATTTAAATATGATTGGCAGGAAGGCACATCTCTGATTTGTTTGAGAGACAAAAAGAAATTGTAACGGCTCAGGAGGAGATCATTTTTTAAAATGTCTAAGTAACAACCCACAATGGCTCATTTAAATTCTTATATTTTCAGACATCATCATCATAGCCAGGGGAGATTGTGACATCTGAAAGAGAATATGTCAGTTTGAAATACAGGGTTCTTTGAGCCAGTTTACAACTGTGAATATTGCCTTCACATTATCAGACTCCTCATAGGAAGGCACAATCTTCTCTATCATAAGGAGCTTCCAGTAATCATTGAAGTGCATTATACTTAAAAAACCACCACAGGGATATATTCTACATTAAAGTATGGTGTAAAACAACCTTTTGTTATACAAATGCACTATTTTCTCAGACATTTAATTGTATCGAATAATAATCATAATATATATTAAGACACTGGTGTACCTCATGACTACTTGCCTATACTTTTACAAAGATACTTCAAATTAAATAATCAGCTGGCCCTTAAGATATGAAGAGATATGAAGATACAATAAATAGTGTTCAAACCTCCATTATTTACGGTTTGCATGTGTAACCTCAGCTGCACTGTTCAAGTTATTTACATTCTGACTGACAACACTGCTGGTTACATTGGTATTGTCTTCTGGAGTTAGCAAAGCAAGTTATCAGTTGGTATAAAACATGATGGTTGCTCTGTTTCACATTGTTTGTTTTTCTAGTAATAAGTGCATTTCAGAATCAGGATATTTTAAAGAGAACCACTCATTCAACTCCACAGTGTAGGCATAAGACTAATATTTTGAAAACCTCTAATTCAAAGACCTGTTATCTTTACTTGACCTTATTTCCTGTCATTGGCAAGAATTGAGCTGCTTCTATTCACTCTAATAGCCATATAGTATAACCCTTGCTGTGAACAACTGCTATTTATGCATCCCTTTGTAGAATGCTACAATCTTGGGAAGTCATATGTCTGCCTTGGAAAGGGTCATTTACAAACAGCCTCTTGTTTGACCTGAAGGACACACCACATTACCTCACCCTGTACTTTTTACCTTATATACTGTACTTCCTTCCTCTCACGTTTAATGAAGCACAGGTGGTTCTACACTTCAAAACCAGGTGTCCGAGGATAAGTTCATTAGCTGAAATATTCACCTTACTATTATTTTTAGTTTTAAATTCAGATCTCATAATACTCTTTTTCCGACAGCAAACTATCACTTATAGCATTTTTTCATTGCCAGAGAGTAAAATTTATTCTTATCCCATCATGTTTTTTTAACATCTATAGCATTTATGTAGTCATCCAAAATTAAAAATATTTTGATCCTATTGGATCATGTCTGAAGGCTTTGTTTGAAATGGAAAGTAAATTTAAACATACAATTATAACGCAGAGGCAAGAAATTCTCCACTGTAAAAGGAAAAAGGCTAATACACTGAACTTATTCAATAAAGAAGTCTAAATGTATAAGCATTTGTAATATTTTATTAAAGTAGTACACAAATAGCACAGAAAAGGTAAATTAGATCTGCATGAAGATTGTCCATAATAGATTTAAGAGAATTCCTCTTTTCACCGTGCACAGTTGAGTGTGAAAATCTGATCTCTGAATGTGCCTGGGGGTACGTCTAGACTGCAAACTTTTTCCGGGATACCAGAGGTATCCCGGAAAAATTCTGCTGCGTCCAAGGAATGCGTCTGCTCTTCTGAAAATTTTTTCGGAAGAGCAGACATATTTTTTCAATATCCCTGTAAACTTTTACGAGGAAAAAGGGATGTTCTGAAAAAGGGTTTTCCCCTCCCCCCGCCTCCCCCCCCCCCCCACAGTTGGTCCAAAGTACACAGGCCAAATGTCAGGAAAGCCTCTTCCAGAAAAAGATACACAAATTGCGAACCGCAATTTGCATAGCTTTTTCCGCTTCTTTTTTCGGAAGAACTGTGTAATCTAGACACAGCCTCATATGTAACTCAAAGACACGATTAGGAAAAAAAAATCTTCATTTCTTCATGATTAGTACAATTTTGACTTTTGATGACTTGTTATCTATAAAAGAGACAAAAGAATTCCACAAATTATCCACTATATTATTCCAGATTATCATCAGGGAAAAACATATGCATAGACACAAAGGCTGTGTCTACACTGCACCCCTTTTCCGGAAAAGGGATGCAGATGAGACAAGTCGGAATTGCAAATGAAGCGGGGGATTTAAATATCCCCCGCTTCATTTGTATAAACATGGCTGCCGCTTTTTTCCAGCTCAGGGCTTTGCCGGAAAAAAGCGCCAGTCTAGACGGGGATCTTTCGGAAAATAAAGCCTTTTCCGAAAGGTCCCTTATTCCTCTTAAAATCAGGAATAAGGGACCTTTTGGAAAAGGCTTTATTTTCCGAAAGATCCCCGTCTAGACTGGCGCTTTTTGCCGGCAAAGCCCCGAGCCGGGAAAAAGCGGCAGCCATGTTTATACAAATGAAGCGGGGGATATTTAAATCCCCCGCTTCATTTGCAATTCCGACTTGTCTCATCTGCATCCCTTTTCCGGAAAAGGGGTGCAGTGTAGACACAGCCTTAGAGCAAAATCCTGAATCCCCTGAACTCAATGGGAGATTGTCCTCTGATTTCTGAGGGGCCTGAATTTCACCATTGGAACTGGAATAGCATGTTCCAGTTCTCTCATATTAACCACTAAGCAGGTCAGATTGTCATTTCCTACACTTTCTTCTGTTATTGCATTTTATCCAGATTGGGACGGAGAATAGTGAAGTTGTAGAACGTTAGCAAAATCTAGAATAACTGATCTGTACCCTTACCCGGTCTTATCATTTGAAATGTACACATGTCTCCTGAGCCATTTTGATTTAAATTATAGTTTTGTCCAAATAAGAACTGCAGGATTTCTATTGGAAAATAATGAGTAAGTGCAATATGTATGATTTTATTTTTAATAACATGAGAAGAGCCTTACCACATTATCAGTCTGAGGCTGTTCATTATCACCTGTCAGATTACATATGTCTACATTATGGAGTTTTTCCGGGATACCAGAGGTATCCCAAAAAAACTCCACCACGTCCAGGGAATGCATCTGCTCTTCTGACATTTTTTGCAGAAGAGCAGATGCGCTCTTTTAGAAGCCCTGTCTTCCTTGTGTCACGAGGAAGAAGGGCTCTTTCAGAAGAGGAGGTTTTTCCGAAATTTGGCCCAGTGTAGACAAAACTATCGGAAAAAGATACGCAAATTGCAGAGAACAATTTGCGTACCTTTTTCTGATAGAAAGCAGCAGTCTAGACATAGCCACATTATTTCCTGGGCAAACTAAGGATTGTTTTGAATAGTAGGGTGATCATGTGGCTCCTGCTTCCCTAGCATGTCTATTTTCTAGTAAAGAATTGGAAACAGACTTAATGCCCTAATTAAAAGAAAATGACATAGCTTGCTGAATCGCACAAATATATTGAAATAACTAGGTTGCTTCTACAATAAACTTAGTTGTAAAGTAGCAAGGCTGAGGCTACACCTAGACTGCCAGGGAACGCGTCCGCTTTTTTGGAACAGTTTCCAAAAAAGCGGGCATGTTCTTTCAGCATCCCTGTGCTCCTCTCAGTGAGATAAATAAAGCATGTTCTGAAAGAGGAGGTAAATCTGAAATTTGGCCCTATGTAGATGGGTCAAATTTCAGAAAAGCCTCTTCCAAAAAAAAAGCAGAAAAAGATATTCAAATTGTGGTTTGCAATTCGTGTAGCTTTTTCCGAAAAACTCTGCAGTCTAGACCTTATACCTCTCAAAATTTTACCTAGAATCTACTGTTCCTTTCCTCCCCTCCCCCACTTGATACTGAAGATAATTAACTTGGCAATTTAATCCATTTCACAAAACAATAGTAAAGATAGAAATATATTATGCAAAAATCTTGACTCTGGTCACATTTTAAGGGCAACATACAGGTATATCAAAAAGGAAATATACCATAGATGGGGAAAGGATATATGGATTTTTTTTTTTAGTCATCATGAATACTTTAGTTCCTGTTTTCAGTGGCATATAATAAAAATATGAGAGTTATTCATCTCTGGTGATTTAAAACGCAATCCTGCAGCCTTTACTCAGGCCCATGAATGCTCTTTATTCATGCAAGTCGTTTTATTTATATCACTTAGAGGAGCTGTGTGATCCAGGACTGCAAGATTGGACACACAGCAATGAAATAAGCATACGGAGCAGAATCTGAGAAAATGGAGAATTTATGTTTTCCACACATTAATACGGCAATACATTTTCCAGATTGAAGGATTATCAATTAAGTCCTCCTATCCCATTGGAAACTAATATGAAAGCTCCATTTCTGTGGACACCTGCAATTGCTATTGCAGTCATCTTTTCGGGTGAATTTTCAAAGGAATTAAGGGGGCAAGGAGCATATTTAGGCTTCTAAAACCTGACAATTTGTAGGGAAATTTGGTTCCTTCCGATTATATTTCAGGGCATCTCTGCGGTGAGCCAGCCCCCACCCTCTATTACTGCTCCCTTGGCTCCTCCTTACTGTTCCTCATGTTCATCAATACTGTGTTGCACAAACACCTCTCCCATGGCACTGTCCTTGCAAGTCATCATCTGAAACATATAAGCTAAATGGCTTCAAGGGTAAGGCTTGAGGCTTTTCAAATCAAGTTCTTTTGGTGGTAGATACAGGCAGTCCCCGGGTTACGTACAAGATAGGGACTGTAGGTTTGTACTTAAGTCGAATTTGTACTTAAGTCGGAACTGGCATCCAGATTCAGCCGCTGCTGAAACTGACCAGCGGCTGACTACAGGAAGCCTGAGGCAGAGTTTCTCTGCCCCGGGCTTCCAGCGGCTGATTCCAGATCACTTTCAACAGCAGCTGAATCTGGACGCCTGGGACAGAGCAGCTGGGGTGCTGCCAGGTAGGTCTCCGCAGAGCCGCACCTCAGCACTGCAGGGACCAACCCGGCAGCACCCCAGGTGCTCTACCCAAGGTGTCCCCAAGTCCGCTGCTGCTGAAACTGATCAGCAGCTGATTCCAGGAAGCCCAGGGCAGAGCAACTCTGCCTCGGGCTTCCTGTAGTCAGCCGCTGGTCAGTTTCAGCAGCGGCTGACTTGGGGACGCCTGGGGCAGAGCAGCTCGGGTGCTGCTGGGTTGGTCCAGTAGTGCCGCTCCTTGGCGCTACTGGACCAACCCAGCAGCACCCCAGCTGCTCTGCCCCAGGCGTCCTGATTCAGCCGCTGCTGAAACTGACCAGCAGAGGCTGAATCAGGACTCCTGGGGCAGAGCAGCTGGGGTGCTGCCTGGTTGGTCCAGTAGCGCCGAGGAGCGGCACTGCGGGATCAACAGGCAGCACCCCAGCTGCTCTACCACAGGCGTCCGCAAGAAAATCCTGGTTCCACGAGGCGTACAGATAGTTCGGAATAACTACGTAGTTCGAACTATCTAGCCTGTGCCGCGTGTAGCCACGCGGCACGGGGTTCGCACTAGCCGGCTTTTAAAAATGGCGGAGCCGGCTTTATGCTAATGAAGCCCGGGAAATTCAAATCCCGGGCTTCATTAGCAAGTTCGGTATGCATACATTACCCCGCTAGTTCGAACTAGCGGGGTAGTGTAGACATACCCTCAGGCAGGTAAAGAACAGTAAATGCATATAACACATTCTCCATAGGTGTCATTTAATCTAAAAATAATTAGAACATGAACTTCATGATGAAAAATAAATATACTGATATTAAATGGAAACAGGAACAAATTCAAGAGAAGAAGAAGCTGCCTTCATTCTTTATTTTCCAAAGATAATGAGAGAGCATTCTCCAGCATAATTATCTTAGCTGAATTTGTCTATTTGACTGATAGATTCTTTAGGGCAGAAAAATAGTTATTTGTTCTGTGTTTGTATAGCACCAAGCCCAGTGGCGTTCTGGTCCATAATGAGAGCTGCTAGATGCTACCACAATACAAACAATAATACTATGTAAATAAACATGGGCATTCTAACGGACAGTAAGTAGCAGATACATTTTGGGATCACGGGATGAGTACTGTGTGAGATCCTGACCCTATTAAACTCAAATGGGTTTTTTGACACTGACTTAAACAGGCCTGGAATTTGACCCTCTCTACCTTATAGTTTGCTTTACAGGTAACATATAAAACAATCTCTTATGAATCAATTGGAGTAAACAATGTCACCTTGACAACATCTATTTTTCTTTTCTGTGAACTTGATTTGACTGGCTTAGCAAATTGTTGGAAATTCAATTAAAGTCAATTCTAAATCACTGCAAGCACATAGAATAAATTATGCAACCTGGATGGGGTTTTTAAAAGATCTGGTACTGCAAAAATGGTGCAATAGACTGTCAATAGTACTAAGAGCACAACTAAGATTGTTCTAAAATTGTTTCCTATAAGAAAAAAAATCCCTTTTCTATAACATGGAACTTACAGATATGCTCAATAGCTGTGTAGGATTTGATAATTCTATCAGAAAACATAAAAATTCACTTTTCCCTGTGTAGTGGGTCCTATTTTGCCATTGTTTTCATATGGCACAAAACAGGATGATTTTGCATGTGAGATCCCTAACTTTAAGCAGCTTGTGACTATTCTGGAAGTTGCATACACAAGTTTCACTATCCATTCCAAACTGTCAGCTGGCCTCAAGGATCTGTCAGTGACACAAGGAGAGCAGGTTTTCAGCAATATTAACTGGTCTCCTTAGTACATCAGAATTTGGTATAACTTGAACCTCCCTGGTCCGGCACCCTTGGGACCTGAGTGGTCCCTGACCAGGAAATTTTCTGGACCAAGGGAGGTCAATGCTCTGCTGTCACCTGGGAGGGCTCTGCGCTCTGCCTGGTGGACCCGCTGCCACCAGGAACTCTGCCCAGCAGCCCCACTGCGGCCTGGAACTCCTGCATTCCATGTGCCCTAGTCTGACAATACTCCTGGTCCCATGGGGTCACCCCAACAATGCTGGGCTAGGGGTGTTACTGGACTAGAGAAATCCGGATTAGGGAGTGTTAACCTGTAATACTCCCTTCAACTCTAACTCCCCAAAAATGCAATTGGGGAGAGTCACTTGCTATTCCTTCAGCCTGAGCGTCCTTCTAGCTCTGCGAACATGCCTTCCAAGAGAGAGCATCAATATCTCTGTTTTACAGATGAGCAAGGCAAGGGTGAGACACATCAAGTCACCAGCAGTATCATGGAGGGAACCCAGGTGGGTTCCTTAACTCCTAAACTGTGCTCTATCCAAAATATGATGCTTCTTTTTTCAGGTGCAAAGAATGGTTAAAAAACAATGTGTGCATGTGTTCTTCATGTGCATTGATTAATTCCATGTCCAAGTTATGCCATATCATCATGCAATAGATGCCCAGCAGCCTCTGCATGGGATTCTCTGATTAGAAGAAACTGCTGAACTATCTTATTTGTAAATCCCAGTTTGAAATGCTAACTGCTGTGGCATGTTTCTGTGAGTGATAAACTGTTTAAGAAAAAGCCTTTGATCTCCCATCAAATAACTATTTGGAGACATTCTGGAGTATGGGGAGCCCCTCTCCCCCCCTCAAAGACTGTTGTTTCCAACCATCTCTGGAGGAGGAGGGGGAAAGCATGTTGCTCAGCTCTTGTTCAGGAGTTCAGATCAACTCATAAAGCCAAAAGATGAAAGACAACCCTCCTTTCTTGCCTCCCACACCCCAAAGTTACCCAGTCCAATGGTATAAGGCAGTTCTTAACTTTAAACTAGTTACTCAGGTTTAGTTAAGAAGGTTATCAGTTAAAGGGGAAGCTTCAAGTGATTGATGAAATGACAGTTAAAGATGATTTATAAAAGAAAAAATTAAGGAGGTAAAATTAAAAGTGGGCTATGGTATCTCTTGAGAAGAACATAGTATATTATTATCTCACAGTCTTGCTTGCTTTTTTGGAATAGAAAAGACTTTTATTTCCCTTGTGGTTTTGATAAAAAAACATGTTAACATTTGGGTCTCACAATAATCTTCCTTGCACCATAAGGGATCTCATATCAAATGACAGAGTTTGGTTACAAAAACGCAATAACCATGATCATCATTGAAATTCTTTGTCTGTTACAATTCCAGGGCAAGTCCAAATTCTGACAGATTAACTGCACTGCATCTCCTCAACTGGAGAGGTAAACTATGTTTATAGGAAATGTCCATCTGTTTCCAAGTGCCAGAGATTTGCCCTAGACTAGAGAGAACAGCTGGGAATCAAAAATCAGTTTATGGAAAAGGAGGAGTGAGAGGGAAGGTAGTTTTCTTGTATGGTATTTTGCTTTAATGACAGCACTAGGTTTGGGCATGTGTTCTTCACATGCCCAAACCGGAATTAATTTTTGGTTTAATTGTACCAAATAGAAAGAAGGGGTTTTTAGCATATTTAGTGTTTGTGAAATATATTAGCACCAGCAATATAATTTCTTCCATCTTTCTCCCCAAAATACTTCAAATCTGACCAGATAGTTCATTTTCTGTCCAAGTTAGTTTTTAAACTGCCAGTTGAGAGAGACTTCTTTTATGGTTGGTGTCACCTGTTTACTGAGGACAGGATTGAGACAAATAACTTGTTTTCTATAAGTCACTGAAAACCCATCAAATGGTGGTAAGTTTCAGCCACTGCTCAGCTGGACTGGATATAAGACAAGGACAGCAAGTCTTTATCTTCTCTGCACTGTGTGGGAATACTTGGAAAGACACATGGCAATGACATGCTAGTTGCAGAATGTGCCCATAGTGAATCGTGCATGAAAAGCAGCCTATAGATTTATTACAAGCAAGTTTAAGACATCCTGTCATATAGTTAAGTTAATGTAATGAATCCGTAATATTCAACTCCCTCCTAGAAAAGGTTTAGTACACCTTCTACATGGGTGGTCAGAAAGAGAAAACCTTTAACCTATCTGATGACACCTCTGGAACTCAAAATATCATACTCTTAATTAAGTTGAGTGGCTATATATGACCACACACTGGTGAAGGCAGTGGGGTCAGTGAGACATGATGAGCTAAATAGTCAGCGTGGAGCTTCTGGCCATTAGTTCTGCACAATTTGTCTAAAAGTTTGCATAGCTTTCTCTGTGTAATCCCATGGTGAAAGTACATACATGCAATTACTTTATAGGTGAGAAAGGTTGAGTTAAGTACTTACTAGATTGTCCTTTAGATTACTTCATGGAGCTTCTTCCTCTTGACTACACAGCCCCAGTTAAAATCCAGATTCAGATCTGAGCAGACTACATTGATCAAGTAAATGCACTCACATCTGCTAAAGTGCCCAGCCTTTGACAGCACAGAACAGCCCTCAACCAGTTTTCCTTTGGAAAAAAATATTGTCCCAGGTTTTTCGTTTATTGAGTCTTTAGCCACTCAGAAAAGAATTAGTGACCCAAGTCACTGAACCATGCCTCTTCCTGAATGAGCAACAGGTACTCAAATAGAAAACACAACAGACAAAACAATGAACCAACTCACTGGAGACACAAGTCAGCCTCTCCCCTGTGGACACAGTTTCCCCTGCAACTCCTCCTACTCCTCTCTGAAGAGCAAAGATCCCACTTGTTAGATTTGGGGTTAGGAGACTGTTCCACTTACTGGTTCAAGAGCACAACTGCTTCTCCTCAAGTCAGACAAATTGAGAATGGAGAAAAGCAAGTGCGGCTCCATGCTTAGTGACCTGGGCTCTTTTGTCCAGCTGCTTTGGTTGCTGGTACAGTGGCAGGATATTTCTGGCTCATGAGGCCAGAACCCCTTACTTAACCTCTGTGCACCTTATCAAAATAACATTCAGGAAATGGATGGAAAAATGCTTGTATTTAGCAATGTAAGGGTATGTCTACACTACAAAGTTAATTCGAACTAACAGCCGTTAGTTCAAATTAACTTTCATAGGCGCTACACATACAAACCGCTAGTTCAAATTTTATTCGAATTAGCAGAGTGCCTAATTCGAACTAGGTAAACCTCATTCTATGAGGACTAACACCTAGTTCAAATTAAGTAGTTCGAATTAAGGGCTGTGTAGCCACTTAATTCAAACTAGTTGGAGGCTAGCTCTTCCCAGCTTGCCCTGGTGGACACTCTGGGCACAACCAGGGAATCTCTTCTGCCCCCCTCGCGGCCCCGGAGCCTTTAAAGGGGCACGGTCTGGCTACAGTGCCCGTGCCAGGTGCAAGCCTTCCATCACCCAGGCAGCAGACCCTGCACCTGGCATGGCATGAGCCAGCCACCCGCTGCCACCCAGCCCTCCCCCTCTTCCCAGGACCAGGCTGGCGGCTCCCAGGAGCCTGCCCGCGACTGCAAGAGGCGGGCGCCCGCCTGGTCTAGTGCGGAGATCATGGACCTCATCCAGGTTTGGGGGGAGGCCTCCAACGTCCACGATCGCCGCACTAGGCACAGGAAAGTGGCCATCTAGGGCAGGATAGCTGCCAGCCTGGCCACCGAAGACCATATGCGAACCCAGGAGCAGGTTTGCATAAAAATCAAGTTGGTCCAGTGAGACCCCTGACCCTGAGCCTTGAGCTTAGAACATAAGAATGGCTGTACTGGGTCAGACCAAAGGTCCATCTAGCCCAGAAGCCTGTCTGCTGACAGCGGCCAACAGCAGGTACCCCAGGGGGGATGGACCGAAGACAATGACCAAGCCATTTGTCTCGTGCCATCCATCTCCAGCCTTCCACAAACAGAGGCCAGGGACACCATTCCTACCCCATGACTAATAGCACTCCATGGACTCAACCTCCATCAGTTTACCTAACTTCTCTTTAAACTCTGTTATAGTTCTAGCCTTCACAGCCTTCTGTGGCAAGGAGTTCCACAGGTTGACTATTTGCTTTATGAAGAAGAACTTTCTGTTATTAGTTTGAAGCCTGCTACCCATTCCTTTCATTTGGTGTCCTCTAGTCCTTATATTATGGGAACTAATGAATAACTTTTCTTTATTCACCCTCTCCACACCACTCATGATTTTATAGACCTCCATCTTATCCCCCCTCAGTCTCCTCTTTTCTAAGCTGAGAAGTCCCAGTCTCTTTAGCCTCCCTTCATATGGGACCTGTTCCAAACCTGTAATCATTTTAGTTGCCCTTTTCTGAACCCTTTCCAAGGCCAAAACATCTTTTTTGAGGTGAGGAGACCACATCTGTACACAGTACTGAAAATATGGTGTACCATAGTTTTATACTTCCCCTCCTCCTTCTTCCCCTGGCTTCCCCCTTCCAGCTCCCTCCTCCCAGGTTTCCTCCTCCCCTTTCCAACCCTCTCTCTTCCCCTCTCCCACCTCCTTTTACCTGTCTCCCCAGAGGTTCATCCCCTCCACTCCCAGTTTTGTTAAATAAAGAGAGTTTCTATTTTTGAAACACATGTCCTTCGTTTTTTACATCAGGAAGGGGGGTAGGGAGGGGTAAGTGGAAGGAGGTGAAGGAGGAATGGGGCACAAGCCCCCGATGGGGAGAACTGGGGTGGCTCTGCGGGCTCCTCGGGGTGGAAGCTCTCCTGCAGGGCCTCCTGGATCCTGAAAGCCCCCCAACTGACTCCCCCAGATGGCAGCCTGCTGCAAGTGCAGCTGGGCTGATGGCCAAGTGCTATGATGTGCCGAGTGTGGGCACTCAGGGCACTCCAAGACAGGACTGCTTTGCTGTCCTTCATTGAGGACAAGCAAACGGGGAACCCTGAGAACTGTCTGTCCAGGATGGGTGTCGGGTCCCTTTAAGAACAGCCCTCAGCTAGCTTGAGGCAGCAGCTCCACACTCTAAGTCCTGGTTCCGGGCAGCCTTAACTTGGGTTCAGGGTCCACTCAATGTGGACATGCTAGTTCGAATTAGCAAAACGCTAATTCAAATTAGTTTTTAGGTCTAGATGCACTAATTCGAATTAGCTTAGTTCAAATTAACTAATTCAAATTAAGTTAGTTCGAATTAGTGCTGTAGTGTAGACATACCTTAAAAGAATCAGTGCTTTGTTATAACCAAAGTGGAGGTCTTTGCTCCTTAATAAAAATGTCACAGTCTCACATTTGCTCTCTCTAGTGGTCAACTGGGAGCTTAGATGTTCAATACAGTGTATCATTCTGAATGTGTTACCATAGTAAGATTCTAGAGTGAAACAGCATCTATTTGTCCAGTGTAAGTAATGCAATGCTTAGAGCACTGATCTAACAGCATATACATTTATGTAATGTCAGTAAACATTCTTACTAAACAACTGATCTAGCAGGATCAGAATTTTCAGGTATGTTCCTAGAATTAAGCAATAGACCTTCCATCTCTGGGTTCTAGAAACACAAGTCAGGCCCTTGGCATCATTCCTAGATTTTAGTCATTTGTATACCATGTGTCATTTAAATAATTTCCATCTGCTGAAACTATATGTAAGTAATCCCAAAAGAACCCCTAACTACAGCTAATCACTGATGGACAGACCCTGAAAGGTATTTGGACTCCTAACTTCCATTGAAATCATTGGCAGTTAGGAGCCTAAATACATTTGGTAGCAGGGCTCCACGGCAGGACTATCCATGTGGAAGAAGCAAAGCAGGAACCGACTTGTTTGCAGGATGAGAGCCTGTGTTAAGATTTCCGAATTTGATAAAGGGACTGTGAGCCAGGATCTTTCTCAGAAATTACAGAGATATAAATTCAGAGCCCCTCCAAAAAGTCAATTACTCTGGATTCGTAAACAAGAGCAGAATCTGGCCTTTCCCAAAGTCTGATACTTTACATATCTGTGGGCTTATATTTAGTGGTGTGAGCTAGCTGTTTTGTGCTATTGCAGACTGCTAAGCCATTTTGTTTCACCAAAGCAGCCAGAATGTACCAGTGAATCTAGCCCACCATTAGCTGCTGTAAAGTTTTTGCTTCAGAAAACCCCAGTGAACAAAGAAACAAGTACCTTTGCCAAAAGTGAGACTTCACAATTCTTGGAGCAAGAATAACTGGTCCTAGCAGTCAGCTACTGCTTTCATGGTGACAGAAAGAAGTGTTCAGGAAGTGCACACATACCTCTCTAACATGACCACTTGTTTCTCCTCTAGCCTTATTATTGTTAAATTTAATAGAGACTTGGCTAAGGAAACACTCTTAAATGGTGAGAATGGATACTAGAAAGTAGATGTTTGTTTTCACAAACAACATTGCAGTCATGAGGCCACATATAACATTCAGAATTCATGCTGTGACACTTATGTGTTGCAGGCTGGGTGCTATTTTTGTACCATTGAAGCCCACTGCTGCAGATCTCCCTGGTTTTGTGGAACAAAAGATATAAATCTAGATCTTGCCCAATTCTACTCACTCACCAAGGTCCCAGTGTCCCAGCTGGATGCTGACATACACAGAGCTGGAATCTATCTGGCTCACCTGGGGTTTAATGTTGATAAAATAGGTATTAGAATTATATGAAAGTGTTTAAACTGTTTAATGTTTGTAAATGCATTAATATTACTTGGAATCTCTCTGTTCTGGATTATACTGTAATATCTGAATGGTTGTTTTTTGAGCCTCTGGGTCTGTATGATTTGCCATACAGGAGAAGGATGCTAGTTTGTGAGAAAAGCCGATCTTCCATGGAAATTGTTACAATCATCCCAAAAGGGGAGACCCATCCATATGTATCAGGCTGTGGCTAGATCTCACATCTGGAAATTCCCTGTGTTTGCTTGAGAAACGGCCAATACAAAGGACTAGACTGAGAGCCTTATTATTCTGCTCTCCTCCCCATTAAGATGAGTTATGCGAGTACACTTCTCCCATCAGCTAAGTGTGCAGTTCAGAGAGCATAGTAGGAAGGGGTTAAAAACCCCAAATCAAAGGAGCTTTGGGTTTCTGTACTCCTTAGATTCTGGAGGGGGAAGGTGTTTCTAAACATAAGCAAGAGATCCCCACTACTTAGCCTGGATAAACTTAAAAAACAACAACTGGTCTGGTAGCAATTTATAAACTAATAGTATAATGAGCTTTTGTAGGCACTGCCCGGTTAGCCCTAAGGGACTAATAGAGCTGCTGAGTATATAATTACCTTTTGAAACCTTACATTGTAATTCATTTGTATGTGTATGTTTGCTTGCTTTAACCTTTTAAATAACTCTGTAATTTCCTTTTCCTAGTTAATCTTCATATAGTTTATTATAGGACTGGCTACTACCATGCTCTTTGGTGTGAAACCTAAGCACAAATGACCTAGAATAAGTGGGATTAGAAGAAACTTGAATATTGCTGAGTGTAAGATCAGTGGTTTAGTCCTGGGCCCCAGACCTGTGCTCAGGCCCTCAGATAAACAATTAGAAGTCCCTTTCAAGCCTGGGCTCAGAGTACAGGGCAGACACCCAAAAGCAGTTGAATGGTCTTTACACTGACCCAAACCTGCAGTGCAGGGCAGATGAGCAACCAGTCAGAGGCTCAAGCCTGGTTGCAGGCTGAGCAGCAGTTTATTACGGGCCATGCCCTTGAGCAGGGTGGGGCAACAAACAGTTCAGAAACATCAGTCAACACAGCTAAGGACACCAGCTACTCTGCAGGTACAACCAAATAGTTTATACAGCCTTGCCCTTGGTCAGAGTAGGGCAACCCACAAACCGTACAAAGAGTTAACCAGTTTAACACTCAGGCCTGTCTGCAGGCTGAAGTGGGGCTTGGGTCTCCTCGCTGGCAGCAAGCCAACCAGCACGGGGGCGTTACCTCTACCAGGGGGATCCTGCCACTGCAGGGGAGGGGTGGTGGGTGCGACATAGGCCCACCCACTCCACTGCATTCCAGCCCAGGGTCCTAACAGTGGCAGCATGGGCCACCACTGGGTCAGCAGTAGGGTTGCCAGATGGTTGAAACAAAATTACCAAACCCACCCCCCCCCCCCCCAAAAAAAACTGGAAAAAATTCTGTTGAAGGGGAAAAAAAGGAGGGAGACCAAAGTTGTTGAGCAAATAAAAGGACTCCAAGGACTTATTAAGCCAAAACATAAATAGGTCAGTGGTCCCCAACGCGGTGCCAACGGGCACCATACCACCCACCAGGGCACTTCTGTGCGCCCGAGCGATCAGGGCCAGCCCAAGCCATTCTTACACTCCAGGCCCCGGGCATGTGGCGCATGTGCAGCTCCCACCCCGTAAGTGCAGCACACGTGCAGCCCCACCCCCGGACGTACGGCAGCCCCAAAAGGTTGGGGACCACTGCCCTTGGTCTTTTGGCCGGCAGCCATTTTATGCCGGAAGCCTTGGGGAACCAGGTAAGCATGGGGCTGGGGATCAAGGGGCTAGGGGTGTTGGGAGCCAGGGGGGAGGCCTGGCACTGAGTGTTTGTAGGGTTGCCAGGTGCCCGGCATTTTCGCCTCCTAGCCAGGGAAAAATTCAGAAAATACCGGACATTTTAGGTGTCTGGTATTCTCTGAATTTTTTTACCAGACAGAAGCCGAAAATACCGGACTGTCCGGGTGAATACCGGACACCTGGCAACCCTAGTCAGCAGGGATCCTGAACCCAACACACTGCCCATCTGACCTCCATCTCCTCAGACGGCCCTACCCCGGGGGCTGTTTCCTGGTTCCCCCCAGGGGCCTACCTGGCTCCACGTCTGTTCTGTGGGGCCTGCCAGAGGCAAAGGTGCCGGCAGCGTGTCCATGGGCTCCAGGTCTGGGTCAGGCAGGGTTCCAGGTAGTCCAGCCAGCCCAAGTCTTCTGGGCCCAGCAGAGGTACTGGGGGTCCAGGCCAACCTTTGGGGCCCGACAGCAGTCCCAATAGCCCTGGCCAGTCCTCTAGGCCCAGCAGTGGTCTCAGCCAGTCTTCTGGGCCCAGCAGTTTTCCTGATGGCCCAACCCAGTCCTCCCGTTGAGGGCAGCATGGCTGGGACTTCCTCCTCTGGAGCTTAGGCAGAGCATCTGGCCTGCTCTGCAGCCAGCGCCAAACTGAGCTCTGAGCCCTGGTTCTTGTACTTCTGGTCTGCCTTCCTGCTTCCAGTGGGTGAGTCTGGCCCCACCCAGCAAGAGGTCTTAGGGAGCCCTTCCTGTTCTGGGTCAGAGGGAGGCCATGCTATTGTCTAGCCTCACTACACTGTGATTCTTGAGGCCATCTGTCACAGAGCTATTCTCATCTCAGTGGCAAGAGAGACCAGAGAACTCAACGGGACTAAGACGTTGTGTGAAAGTTGTTAATGTGTCTGAGGACTTTGCCCTTGGTACAGATAGCTGGTGAAATCTAAGTTTAAAATACACAGCCAGTTTGAGGTTGTGCCATGATTTTTAAGAGTCTGCCCTGAGGCTGGTACTCATGCTCTTTCTTTGCTGTTAGGAGCAGGGGCGGATGAGAGTGCCGCAGGGCCCCGGGCAGCACAATTTCACGGGGGCCCCCCCTTTGACACGGCGCATGCACCGTGGCGTCACAGCACAGGCGCAGGGCACCCCGCTCGCCCTACCCCAAATCCGCCGCTGGTTAGTAGCATCACTGCTATGTCCTGTCCCAATTCTTCTCAACCAGAGCTTGCCTATCTTGCGCCTTTCCCCAGGTCCCTACTGTCACGACTGCCCATTCAAAACAAATCTATTCAGAGAATGATGACACTACGGCTGTGTCTAGACTACATCCCTTTTCTTGAAAAAGGGATGTAAATGAGGCACTTCGAAATTGTAAATGAAGCTGGGATTTAAATTTCCCATGCTTCATTTGCATAATGGTGGGGTGACGGCGCGTTGGGGTTTTCTCGTCTCCTGCACCCCCGTAATAGCACGGACAGACTCCACCAGCCAGTAGAATAGAGGGAGTTTATTGCTTCTCCAGGATACAGCACAGCACAGATGTCATCTGGCTACAGGGCAGGCCTAGGATGCTTCAGCCCCCTTCAGATGGGGGAGCCTGGGCCCCTTAATCTCAGCCCGTTGCCTAGGATGCTTCCTCCATGATACCACTCAGAAACCTAACTCCCTCACTTCCAGCCCTGCCCCCATGCCCCTTCTTCCCATTGTTCCGCTCCCTGGGAGATGACTGGTCAGACAGGTTCTTAGCCCCCTTGCATAATGACTCGTCCCCTGCCCTGCTGGGCCGTGCTGCAGATAGCAGCCAGTGGAGGTCACTCACAACCCAAGCCTAGCAACCAGCAAGGTACCCACCTACGTCACAGGTGGCCACGGGTTTTTTTCCAAACTGAGCTTTTCAATAGAAAAACGGAAGTTTAGACGGGGATCTTTCAAAAATAAACCCTTTTTTGAAAGATCCTGTAACCCTCATTTTTTGAAGACGACAGGATCTTTCGAAAAAGGGTTTTATTTTCAAAAGATCGCCGTCTAAACTTCCATTTTTCTATCGAAAAACCCCATTTCGAAAAAAACACAGCCACCATTATGCTAATGAAGCCTGGGGAATTTAAATTCCGGCTTCATTTGCAATTTTGAAGTGCCTCATTTACATCCCTCTGACGACAGGAATGTAGTCTAGACGTACCCAAAGTGGAGCCCGTAGAAGAGGAAGATATTCTAGTAGTAAAAATATTACCAATGGCATTCAAGGCTCAATAAACTGAAAAGTCAATTGTGGCCTATACCTTGCATATAGTAGGAGTATTGACCCCTACTGAAAGCTAGTCAGGGGTTGCGTGTCTCACTTTTTATAAGGATAAATCTGGAGGCCTTTATGGAGTTCAGTTTCCTCTATCTTACTGCTCAAAGGATGAAGCTGGTCAGAGCAATAGAAGAGCACCATCTTCGTTGTGGGTGATCACCCATTTTCATGCAATCCTTCCCCATACTGGCTGCTAGCTAATTCACAATCATGTACAAGCTGATGTATCTGTGTACTGGATATGGTTGTTTGCAGTGGTTTCAGGTTTGCAGAAATTTTGGTGGTGCCCAGAATGCCCAGAGCCTGCAGACTTCCCTGACTCAAATTCTCTCCCCCTATTCTACCTTCCTAAAGCTCTGGGAGGGAGTTTGGGTGAAGGAGGGGGCAGGCAGAAGAGGATGAGGTGGGCGAGAGCTGGGAGAGAATGTAGGTGTGGGAGGGTGTCTGGGGTTCAAGCTCTGGGATGGAGTCTGAGTGCAGGCTGAGGGCTGGGGCAGGCATTTGATGGGTAGGAGGATGGTGAGGGGTCAAGCTCTGGGAAGGAATGTGGGTTTGGGAGGCAGTCTGGGGTGCAGGCTCTGGGATGGGGTGGGGTGCAGAAGGAAAGAATTGTGGGATGCAGGCTGTGAGAAGCAGTTTGAGAGTGAGGATGCTAGAAGGAGCCTGGGAGCAGAAAGGGTGGGGTGAGGGGTTGCAGCAGGCTCTGGGAGAGAGCAGAGGTGGGAGGGCGCATGGGGGAAGGGGTGGGAGTTCAGCACTTACCTGAAGCACCCGCCTCTGACAGCAGTTCCTAGGCAAGGAATGCCAGGGGGTCTCCATGTGCTCTTTTCCCACAATCATGGCCCTGGTAGCTTCCCATTGGCCACAGAAGTGCTCAGAGTACCGGCTGCATGTGGAGACACCGCCATCCCCCAGTGCTGCAGGGACACGTGCCCAGTCACAGGTGGCAGTGGGGGAAGATCACCTGGGGCAGTAGGGGAGAGACCTGATCCAGAACTTTGCTGGGCCCTGGGCCTGGAATATTCCTGGTGCCCAGGCATGACAGGCCCATACAACCAACCATGTGTGGTAAATTCTATGTTTATCACTGCTGATCCTATCCACAGACTGCCTCAGAATAGCAATTAACTGATGCAGGGCAAGCAAAAATCAAGAATCTTAGAGAGACAGAGAGAGAGAAAATTCCCAGGACAGTTCACCCTTGTTCTTTCCAAGTGCACTCTCTTTATTATCTTTTCTCCTAATGTTTTGGTGACTCTCTTTCCCCCCTCATGCTACAGTAATGGTGCCAAATGCTGATGAGAGAAAGACAGGTACAATCCATGTCTGTTATTATTTTGGTACCAACCCCTGTGTTTTTCAGGGATCAGCTGGGTATTTGGAGGTACTGATGGGAACGCCACATCAGCTATTTAATACCTGCACCCCTAAATCAAGAATAGGGTTTTGTATTTGCATATTGTTAATAAGAGGAAATACTTTCCTTGCCTCCTCAGCTGTATATCTTTCTTTTAGGTATTTCATCCCTTTTAAGGCTCGTGTTAATGTTAGGTTTTTATATAATTCATAAAGTATCAACAGGCACAAAAAAGTTAACTTCTTAACTGTAGCTTTTTTCTTTTTATCTTTGCAATTTCAATTAACTGTTCTAAATAACTGACAACATGGAATATAAAACATTCCTGCAACAATGTAAGACTAACAGCAATTATGTTGATTTACTCTGGACCATTTTAAGTTCAGGGAGTAGGATAAAGAGACAAGAGTTTAAAACTTCTTTCACACTGCTGTAATAAATTCAGTACATTGCTTTAAAGTTAGGGCAAAATAGCTGGTAACTGAAAGTAAAGAAAAAACTTGTTTTGTTTTCCACTGTGCTGGAAAACAATAGATTATGGGAAAGTTCTTCAGAAGGTGATCAGAGGAAAAGTTCACCAGCATCTATCATGAACTGTGTCTCTGTGGCCTGCTGGGATAGGAGGGAGGGACATAAAGGTGTCAACAGTAGAACTGATACAATAAATCACAGTAGCACTAGTAAAGTGTAATGGCAACCTAGCCTTCAGGGTTCTATTTCTTTTTTGGGGGTTGTACTTAGAGCATGTCTCCTCTTTGTGACCTCATTCCTGGGGAAGCATGTTGTGCATTGGCCTTTCCTTTTTAGTTTGCAAAGACTAATCTCTTAGTAGGTTAATAAAAGGTGAAAAGAGCAATGACCTAGAGATCCACAAAATAAATTGATGGTACCTCATAATCTGCATTTTACTTTGCAAAGGTTTTCATGTCTTCCTGTCTGCATACTCTGCTTTTCTCTTTCTTCCTCTAAAGGTATTGATAATAAGCACGTGCAAGTCAGTGCTAAACAAAACAAAACAAAAGAAATATATACAACACTTGGACAACAAAGTAAAACAGTCCTTTACAATGTAATTATTTTAAGACATTATAGTTTCATGCTGTAAAAATACATTTCCCTGTGTTTCTACACAGTTGAGGTTTGAAACCTTTTTAGGAAAAGATGTCTAATGATGAGTTTATTTGAATGACCAATGCCATCCCAGCTCCAACTATGGTAAAATTCCCCATAGAAAAATCTGATCTATTTAATTTCACGCAATGAGCAAAAAAGTCAGGAGATGCTATTAATTCAAGCTATTTGGTGATAGACTGATGTATATTTTTCTTTAACTACTAGATTTATAAAGCTTGCACTATCTTGTCCACTATGCTGGAGGCAGCATCATTATCACCAATAATGTACAGTTAATATGATAACACTGTGTAGAGAGGGAAGTCAGTTAAAAAAGCATGGCAGTAGAGTGTAAACAATCTATACATTATGTGGTCAGTTCTGGCAAGTGCCTGGGATCTAGGGTAATATACAGAACAAAAACATCTGAATTCTAGCTGGAAGCAGCTTGCTAAATGCATACATGCTCCTCTGTACTTTCCTCTCAACTCCTTGAAATCTATTCTTATGAGAGGAAGTAGCAATAATCCTCAAAGGGGAGCAGGTAAGGCACAAAGTGGCTATTTTTATATCCATTATGTATGCCCATTATTATGTATACTCCTCATTGCAGGAAGAGTAACGGTAGTTCGAATTAGGAGCTTTAGTTCGAACTACCTAGCCCATGCCGCGTGTAGCCGCGGGCAGGTAGTTCGAACTACGGGGCATTTAAAAATGGCGACGCCCGGGAACAAGCAAATGAAGCCCAGTATATTTAAATCCCGGGCTTTATTTGCAAGTTCGAATGACTACATTAGCCACCCTAGTCCGAACTAGGGTGGCTAATGTAGACATACCCGAAGGGACTTTGAGAGGTCATCGAGTCCAGTCTTATTAGACGAATATTTTTAATATATTAGCTGCTCATACTGCAACTAAACAGGCAGCTATAAAAACAGTCCATTAAAATTATACTACAGTAGAACCTCAGAATTATGAACACCTCAGAAATGGAGTTTTTTCATAACTCTGACATGTTTGTAACTGAATGACACATTTTTGTTATTCTTTCAAATGCTTACAGCTTAATACAGCTTTGAAACTTTACTCAGCAGAAGAAAAATGCTTTTTTAGCCATCTTAATTTTAATGAAGCAAGCACAAAAACAGTTCCCTTCTTTTGTCAAATCTTTTAATTAAACTTACATTTTTAAATAGTTTATGTTTAATACTGTATTTGACTTTTTTATTTTTTGTTTATCTCTCCTGCTGCCTGATTCTGTACTTCTAGTTCCAAATGAGGTATGTGGCTTACAGGTCAGTTTGTAACTCCAGCATCCACCAGCTTTGAAATATTTTCATCTGAAACGTATTTAAAATCGCCTGTGCTGCTCTTATTCTTTGGATGGAGACAGATTTGTGAAATATTTTATCTTTAACCCACCCACGAAGTTACATCCATTTACATAACTTAATGAAGGCTGTATTATTCATCAAATGTCTAATATAACATTTTTCATATGACATTATTAAATAAGTGAGGCAAACCAATGTGGTAATGAACCTTCTCTAAACTTGCTGCCAGTTATGTTCCTTTACTCCTAATCTATCACTCTAATGGTGCAACTAATAAACTTGAAGAATCTTTACCACTAATCTGTTTATGTTTTGCAGTGCATTCTGGAAGTATAGCTTGACACAGAGAATGTACAATAGAGACCACCTGGCAAACAAAACTCTTTACACTAACAAACACTATCCAAACCTATCCACCCCCTTTTTATTACACAGAAAAAAACCCTTCTACATTAACATAGAGCCTTTTATCCTAAGAATATCTGCCAAAAATATCTGCAATCACTTCTGGAGCAGTACCATGAGTGTTAGGTATAAAGAGGCAAGTGGTGGCAATGCCTCCCCTGGGTGTTACTACTCAACTTCTCCCCTCTTCGTACCCCTACTCTGACCATTTCTGCAGGCTCTCACAACAAGCTATTGCAGACTGATGACTCTCCCCCCTCAAAGAGGATCTGCTTAAGGATTTAAAAGTCAAAAGCCTTCCAGCATGCTAGACCTATTAGTATAACATTGAACCTGTGAAAAAACTTTAAAAAACAACCCATAGTCCTGCAGCACCTTGAAGACTAACAAAAAATGTAGATGGTATCATAAGCTTTCATGGGCACAACCCACTTCTTCAGATGAAAGGAGTCTGTTTGAACTGTTTAACACTATATTTTTGGGGGGCTTTCAAACTTTTCCCCTAACTTGCATCCAGGGGCTGCACACAAGCTAAATATATTATCATATTCTCCTCATCTGACAATGCTAATTAATACCAGATATGTATTAAGGAAAAAACATTTAAATCTGGTTCTCTGCATTTAGAATCCTAAAGCCACATGTAGGAAGCAAAAGTGGCCTGGTTCTTACAGAGGTATTGAGCACTGTGGTTCCCATTTACATCAATAATAACTACAAAGTCTCAGCACTTCAGTATTATTTAGAAGCTGAAATATGCAGTTAGGGGACTAACTTAGGCATCTAGTAGGGATGTGAATGATTAACCAGTTAACTGGTAACCCTTACTCTTAATAGGTGTGCTTGCTGCAGGCAGGAATTGCTCCAACCCAGCTGGAGCAGCCCTTGTCAGCAAAGGGCCAAGCCCTGGCGCACCACAGGCTGCTTCAGCCCAAGCGCAGCACACACACCCTTTGAGCAGTTAACTGGTTAAACATTACATTTAACCGGTTAATCAGTTAAATAGGATTTTACATCCCTTGCATCTAGGATTACAAACATTGGCCAAAATCCTCTGAGAGAGAATCTCCAAGTGATATCCCTCCTGATGAATGTTGCCAATGGGTAAAATTTTCAAAAGTGAATAAATCCCATTTTCAAAAGTGACTTAGGTCTTTGAATTCATTTTTTTTTCTAAATTGCTGAATATTTTTCTCAGTATGCCTCAAAAAGTACTCTAACTCATCGAAGGGAGTAACACAAGAAAACATTATGCAGAGACTAGCATGCAAAGCAGAACAACAGTACCGTTAAAATGTGATCTCTGGAAGACTAGGAACAGATTCCTAGGAAAAGTCTAAACAAAGTCAAGGATGTTGAATGTAAAAGAAGGTTTTTAAGTGTTCTAGGCTGTCCAGTTTTTTGTATTTAAAAAAAACAAATTAGCAAGTAAAACTTCTGTTGTTCAACTGATCAAAATATTTTGACCCTTGTATAATTTCACTAAGAGTGATGGCAATCAATAGGCTGAAATGATCTTTCAAACAATGATCTTTTTTTCCTAATTCAGTTTTGAAAATTCATTACATTAAGTTTATGCAGTTGTTGCTTATTCACATCATTGCTTTTAAATTCAGCACTATAAGTATATAAGCAATATTGTTGTAGCCATGTTGATCCAGTGATATTGGAGAGAGAAGCTGGATCATATTATACATTTTTTATTGAACCAACTTCTGTTGATGTTACCTCATCCACCTAGTCTCACTAATTACCTATCTATGGGTTTGTCTACACTGCAAAGTTTTTTCAGAAAAACAGCCGTTTTTCTGGAAAAACTACACTTATGTCCAAACTGCTATTGCATTCTTTCGACAGAAAGTCGCAAGAATGGAGGGTTTTTTCTGACAGCGGTAAACCTCTTTCTATAAGGAAGAAACCTTTTTCCAAAAAAGCTTTTTTGGAAAAAGGCGTGTGTGCATGCAGAAGAGAGTGTTTTTTGCAAAAGACGACACCTCTAAGAAAAAGCACAGCTGTCCTGGTGGCCACTCCATCCACAGTAATCACAACTGAAATGCGAGATAGCGTCAAATCAATGTGGATGCTATCTTTTGAAAAAGCACATCGCTTTTTCATTGCACTTTTGCTGTGTAGACGCTCTCTTCCAGAAAAGCCTCTTTCGAAAGAAGCCTGCAGTTTAGACGTAGCCTATGACCTTAGGTAAACAGGATTTTGCATTTCAATCAGGAAGCAGGAAAATATGTTCTTTAATGCCATATTTATTCCAGCATTAACCTTTGTATAACATCACACAGCAAATTTAAAAAATACGATGCATTTCACATCCTACTAAATTGAGTAAGTTTTACTCCAAATAGGTTAAAGACAAGTGTTTCCGATATGCTATACATCTAGAAAAACAGCATGGTATCACAAAAAAGCAGGCACAGCTTTCCATTTAAAGAGCAGAGTGCAGCACTTGTTTGATCATCTGCATTTTTAAAGGGTGTTCACAGGTCAAAATGTTAAAAAAAAATTACAAGTAAATGCGAGTCCTAACTTTAAAATGTCTCAAGGGGTCTGATTTTTATAAAGGGCTGAGCATCTGCTCTCTGAATCATGCCCTTTTGATGGGTCTCAATTTAGGCATTCAGAAGCACTAACACTTTAGAAAATCTTAAATAAAAATGTCAAAAATATCTTATGGTTTTGAAAATGGGATTTGTGATTTTTAAGTTTGCCCTTTGGCCCTACTGTTTAGTTACAATACTAACATTGTTTGGAACAGAACCCCTACTAGCATATATTGTCACAATTTACTTCCTCTGAGAATCTGCCCCAAGATATCTTGAAGATGCTGATATAAATAGGACAGCTATGTATTATATCTCCAAACATGTCAAATCTGGCCAAGAGTGAGACAGAAAAAATGTTCCTATGGTGCAAGTGTAATCTTAGACTTACAACCATTTATTCTCTAAACACAACTTCAGTGCTTATGAAAACAACAGATAGTCCTGTGGCACCTTAGAGTGGGCTAACAAAAAATATATTTAGGGTCATAAGGTTTTGTGAGTAAAACCCACTTCATCAGATGAGGTGGGTTTTACCCATGAAAGCTCATGATCATATATATGTATTAGTCTCTAAACGTTCCAAAGGACTACTCATTTTTAAAGTTGCAGACTAATACAGCTACTCCTGAGGATTTTTCAGTGCTTATGGTTGCTGTTATTTATTCAAGCAGTCTGTCTGGCTGACATTTGGTTAAAGATAGTGGTAGCAAATGCACTTATTGTTTAAACCCACATGAGACTATGATCATCTTTAAAAAAAACCTTATTTCCAGAATATTTATCTAATCTATTTCTATTGCAGACTATTTTTATGTAAAGATTAGCAGATTTCAAGGCTATGTCTACATTAGCGAGTTCTTGCACAAGATCATCATGTGCAAGAACATGTCCACGCTGCCATGTGCTTTTGCACAAGAGCATCCATGGCAGTGTGGATACTCTCTTGAGCAAGAAAGCTCTGATGTCCATTTTAGTCATAGGGCTTCCTTGCACAAGAAACCCCTGCCGTGCATCCACACTGCCCTCTTGCGCAAGAGGGCTTACACTTGTTAGAAAAGAGCCTAGCTCTTGCGCAAGAAGCCCTCTCTTACGCTTTACTGTAAATCTTCTTGCGCAAGAACGGGTGGGCAGTGTGGATGCTCTGCGGAAGAACAGCCGAGCAAGAACCCAACAGTGCTGTTTAGAAGTGTAGGACTAGCCTTTGCATTACATAAGAGTGTAGAAGATGTGTAAAGTGTTCACAGTCAACGGGCTGATTCTCTTCTAGACCACAGCCACTCTATACCACGCTAGCAATGTAAAAGGACCTACACTATAAATTGTCAAATGGCATAAGTAGTAATCACACCCAGAGAGTTCAACATAACATTGATCTTAAAATGTGGCAAACTATCCCTGAAAAACTGTGGCAAAGTGATTTTTATAAAAAGAGGGTTCTTTACAATGGATTCAACAGTATTAGAAAATAGAGCCTCGTCTAAATTTTCTCATTACTTTTCTTCTAGAATGTAATCACTTTTGATCTATGAACCAGAATAAATTTAAAAGGGTATTTATTGTAATATATGTTGATTGTGGTTAACATCTTGCCTTTGAAATTAGTATTTTGATTTTTAGCATTGGAGGATGAATGCTTTTACACAGAATAAAACATGCATAATACATTTCAGTTTGTTACATAAAGGCAACTCTCCCCAATGCCCTGAAGTCTTCCCCAAGATCACCCAAGAATTGTTCTGTATAAGGAGTGTCCAAAATGTCAATGAAGTTTGCTTTATCATTGTACATGACACCTTTTCAGTATTTGTGCAGCTAGCATCTCCAAGTAAGCTTTCTTTGGAACACTTCAATCTTGCTTATATCACTGGTCTACAATTTTTTAGAAGTTGTCTGCTTCAGAGAAAAAATGTGCTATTTATTATGTATTTTGATGTGCTGAATTCAAATATGACAATTTGTGACGGGGTGCCGAGACCCCGCACCCAAACCCCCGGCCCTTTGTGCCCTTACAGAGGGGCAACAGACCCCTTACCGCTGGTGCGCCGGTTGCTCTTACGCCGCGGCTCAGCTGAGCGGCGCCGCAACTCAGCTGATCGCCGACGCGGCTCAGCTGGAGGGACGTCTCTGCACAGCTAAGTTAAACTCAGCCCCCCCAGCGAGAAGGGGGGAGGGGGAATGCGTCGCGTCGGACAGGAAGGGGGCAGGGCGCGTGAACTCCTCCGAGGTCGGTGGGGCTTTTAAAAGCTTGCCGACAACTGGAGAAGGGGGGGAGGAGACGAGGAGAGCGCGAGGGCTCCACGACAGGGGGAGAGACCCGGACGCGCTCACAGCAGTCTCCACCGAATAAGGCACGAGGGCGTGAGTACCGACACCCCGAGGACGGGGGTAGGGGGAAGAAGGAAGTAGCCCAGGGCAGGGCAGCGAAATAGCCCGTGGGCTGGTGTGTTTAGTGGCTCACCCCCCACCAGTCGGACAGAAACTCAAAGGTAGTCTCTGTCCTTAGGGCCCTGGGCTGGGGCCCGTGAGTGAGGGCGAGCCCAGGCCCCTCTTCCTTCCCCCTTCCGAGGAAGAGACAGACCTAGCCAGAATTGGCTCCCGGAGCGAGCTTATTGTACTACAAGGACGGGTGACCGTCCCTCAGGACAGATCAAGGACGGAGGACCCGGTTACACAATTAAAACAACTGATTGGCTACTGTTTCCAAGATATTTAAGTTTTTACATTTTACATCTATGTATATTGTGTAGATAGTAGAGTTTTAATCATAAATTGTAAACCTAGGTCTTTTCATGTGTTTATGGTTGCTTTACATGATAATATTTCACCTGTCCTGTTTATGTAACACTTTAAAAAATCAGCAAAAGGGTTATATAAATACAATTTATTATGAAACAAAAGGAAAAAAACTATTATGTACATAGTTTAGTCCTATTCAGTGTGTACTCGGTGCTTCTTGGCTTGTCTCTTGTATTCATTAAATGGAGCATCTCTTGTCACTGTCCAGCAATAGTCTGCAAGCATTGATGGGCTCCATTTGCCCTGATAGCGTTTCTCCATTGTTGCAATGTCCTGGTGCAATCGCTCGCTGTGCTCGTCGCTCACTGCTCCGCAGTTCGGTGGAAAAAAAATCTAGATGAGAGTGCAAAAAATGTATCTTTAGTGACATGTTGCAACCAAGCCTTTTGTATGCCTTGAGGATGTTTTCCACCAACAACCTGTAGTTGTCTGCCTTGTTGTTTCCGAGAAAATTTATTGCCACTAACTGGAAGGCTTTCCATGCCGTCTTTTCCTTGCCACGCAGTGCATGGTCAAATGCACATCGAAGAAGTTCACGAATCTGAGGACCAACAAAGACACCTTCCTTTATCTTAGCTTCACTTAACCTTGGAAATTTTCCATGGAGGTACTTGAAAGCTGCTTGTGTTTTGTCCATGGCCTTGACAAAGTTCTTCATCAGACCCAGCTTGATGTGTAAGGGTGGTAACAAAATCTTCCTTGATTCAACAAGTGGTGGATGCTGAACACTTTTTCTCCCAGGCTCCAAAGACTGTCGGAGTGGCTAATCTATCTTGATGTAGTGGGAATCTCTTGCACGACTATCCCATTCGCAGAGAAAACAACAGTACTTTGTGTATCCAGTCTGCAGACCAAGCAAGAAAGCAACAAACAACCTTCAAATCACCACAAAGCTGCCACTGATGTTGGTCATAGTTTATGCACCTCAAAAGTTGTTTCATGTTGTCATGGGTTTCCTTCATATAGACTGCATGACCAACTGGAATTGATGGCAAACATTGCCATTATGGAGCAAAACAGCTTTAAGACTCGTCTTTGATGAATTAATGAACAGTCTCCACTCATCTGGATCGTGAACGATGTTGAGGGCTGCCATCACACCATTGATGTTGTTGCAGGCTACAAGATCACCTTCCATGAAGAAGACTGGGACAAGATCCTTTTGACGGTCACGGAACATGGAAACCCTAACATCACCTGCCAGGAGATTCTACTGCTGTAGTCTGGAGCCCAACAGCTCTGCCCAACAGTTCCAAATCCCTGACAAGGTCATTTAGTTCACCTTGTGTTATGAGGTGTAGTTCAGAGGAGGAGGATGGGAGAAAATGTGGGTCCTGTGACATTGATGGTTTAGGACCAGAAGTTTCATCCTCTTCCTCGTCTGACTCAAGTGAGAATGATTCTGGTGCATCAGGAACCATCAGTCCTTCTCCGTGGGGTACTAGGCGTATAGTTGATGGAATGTTTGGATAATGCAGAGTCCACTTTTTCTTCTTTGACACACCTTTCCCAACTGGAGGCACCATGCAGAAGTAACAATTGCTGGCATGATCTGTTGGCTCTCTCCAAATCATTGGCACTGCAAAAGGCATAGATTTCCTTTTCCTGTTCAACCACTGGCAAAGATTTGTTGCACAAGTGTTGCAGCATGTGTGTGGGGCCCACCTCTTGTCCTGATCTCCAATTTTGCAGCCAAAATAAAGGTGATAGGCTTTCTTAACCATAGTGGTTATACTGCACTTTTGTGATGCAAAACTCACTTCACCACAAACATAGCAGAAGTTATCTGCACTGTTCACACAAGTACGAGGCATCTCTGCTCACTTTGGCTAAACAGAAATGTGTCCTTTGCAAAATCAAACACTGACAAATAAGAGAGCATGACACTGTATGATTTCTAGAGCTGATATAGGGCAATTTGATCAGCAGAGTGATGTAAGCTTCATTATGATTGCATCATCCATGACTTCTAGGAATAACTTGATGCAATTCATATAATGTATGACGCAATACCAGCTTCAGATTGCATCATTCATTGTTTTGCCTAAAAAGCAAGTACTGTCCAAACCCAGTCATAGATTTATTCATAGATCCAGTCAAAGATGTATTTTAGTCATTTCTGGTTTAAATTGAGAACCCTTCCCTTTATAACTCACTTATCCTCTGTCATTCACAAGTCAAGGGTCATATATACTGACCCAATAGCATATCTTGAAAACTAGAGCTAATCAACAATTTTAAGCATCATTTTTGTTCTCAGTGACCCAGATTTAGTAAAGTTTGACTACATTTATTTCAGAAGCATTTTGGCTGTAGAGCAGTATTCTGAAACTTAGTTCTGAAGTGGGGTCTTACCCCAGAAAAGCTCATACTACTATATGTTAGTCTGAGGTACCACAGGACTACACTTTGTTAAAGTTACAGACTAACACAGTTATGCCACTGGGATTTAGCCTTTAAGGTGCTGCTAGATTATTCGTTAAGTTTTACCTCAAAAACTAACAACAAAACATGTAGATGGTATCATGAGCTTCTGTGGGTACAACCCAAGTCAGGTGATAAGTGGGTTATACCCACAAATGCTCATGATGCTATCTACATGTTTTGTTAGTCTTTTAGGTACTGCTAGACTATTCATTGTGGTTTAGGTTTTTCCAGTTACAGACTAACTCAGCTACCTCTCTGAAGTTAGTTTGTAAAGTTAGCCAAGATTGATGAACAGTCATACCAAACAAACTGCATCTCTCCTTCAAACTGCTCATTCTAGTACATTTGACAGGGCCACTAGGTGCTTTTGTATTTTGCCTTTTAATACATTCCAGAATTGTTGAGTCTTTCTCTACAGCTACGTCTACACTGCAGGCTGTTCTTGCACAAAAACTTGCCAGGTGTCTACACTTGCACACGTGTTCTTGTGCAAGTAAATTTACAGTACAGCATGAGAAAACAGGGCTTCTTCCAGAAGAGTTATTCCTCTCTCCATAGAGGAATAAGACCTCTTGTGCAAGAGCTCTTCCACAAGAAGGCAGTGTAGACAGGCAATATGAATTTCTTGCGCAAGAAACCCCATGGCTAAAATGGCCATCAGCTTTCTTGCGCAAGAGAGTGTCCACGCTGCCATGGATGCTCTTGGACAAAAGCACATCTCAGTGTGGATACGCTCTTGTGGAAGACCTTTTACACAAGAACTCTTGCACAAAACTGTTCTTGCACAAGAAGCCTGCAATGTAGACATAGCCCAAGGGCACTTCCTTCCAGCATTTACAATTGTAATCAAAAATATTTTACATATATAGAAAGATGCCTATCAGCAAGCAATAGCAGCTATTAACACCTTCAACAGGCAGAGAAATTGGAGACAGTGGTGTCAGACAACATGCAGAAGGCTGGGTAAGAATACTATAGGAGGAGATGAGCTAATGGTGTTTTATTCTAGACTTGTCTAGACTATGCAACTAAGAGTTTATTCTAGAGAGCTGAGACTGAATGTGATGTCTGTCTCAGATGTACTATACTACTAGCAGAGTTGGAAATTTGCCTGTCTGATTTCCTCTTATTCCTTAGAGTGTTGGTCTATTTATTTGTAGCCTGGACCGCTTACTCCATTCATCTGAAGAAGCAGATTGATGTAGATGGTATTGTGAGATTTCATGGGCACAATGGTCCCCAATGCGGTGCCTGTGGGTGCCATGGCACCCGCCGGGGCATGTATGTGTTCCTGCCGAATCATCGGGGCCGGCCCCGCCCCCAGTGCACGGCCCATGCACGGTGCCAGCCCCACCCCCGGACAGCCGGTGTGTGAGTGGCCTCAGCCCTGGAGGTTCCCCAACCTTTAGGGGCTGCTGATCTACATTGTTGTTAGTCTAAGGTGCTACAAAACTATATTAAGTTCTCCTTAAACGTCTATCATCCATTTGGGATGCTTTCTAAATTTGAATATGGGGAGGATGGTATAGGATTAGTCAGCCTGTGTGTAAGACAGTCCAAGTTGTATTTAGTAGGCTGGCTTGGTTAAGCCTACATAGATCTTTAAAAGGGAATAATTATTTGACTCTACATGGTGTCTCAGAGGTGCAAGTGCAGTTAAAAGATGGAAGCTAAAATTAAAGAACCTCGCCACTTCACAAGATTAGGGGGGAAACCCTTTCCAGAAGTCTTGTTTATAACACCATTGAGCAGCTAAGTTTGTATATGCAAAAAAGAGCAAGAGACATTTGGAGCAAAGCATCTTCAAAAATAGACTTTATTTTAAGTCAAACTTGGAACACAAAACCAAGTATCAAAAAATATTCTCCTTGCTTAAATAAAAGCCAGGTGTATATTCTGGTCACAAGATGTGCAGTTAAGCATATGAAATCATGGGGACCTGTTAAAAAGTAAGTGTCTGAATACAAAAACCTGTCCTTAATCTCCTTCAAATGCTAAAATTGACAAGATTCTTAAATAGCAAGGAAACATTTAGTTCCTATAGAAATGATTATGGACTGCACTGGCCCATAATTGTAGTGCTTGAACATCAAACCAAACTTCTGAGATGTAATATATTTAAAAATACATAAATAACTATACCATTTACAAGTTAAATATTTAATATTGAATTTAGGCTTCTATATAAAGCTATTGTACTTTTAAAAAGCTATAGAATTTCATCTAGAAGTAATCTTGAATCTCAGATTTGGCCATTGAAACCTATGAATTTGGTAGGCAGGTTATCCACTGGATACACTATGGGGCCAGTTTTCATTGTAGGAGGTCCATTTAACAGCTGCCAGTCACAATTCCGAGCCAACTCCACCATAAATATTTTGAGAAGGATTTTTGCAAACTCTTTGCCCACACAGGTTCTCAAGCCCCCTCCAAAAGGGATGAAACTGAACCTGGAGGAATCCTCTGGAAAAGGAGACATGAAGCGATCAGGATCAAATTCATCCTTATTTGTGAAGAGGTCTGCAACATCATGTGTATCACAGATACTGTAGATAACATTCCAGCCTTTAGGAATCTGATAACCCTGTAAAAAAATATAAAATGTTAGGAAATTCCTATATGCGCAGATATCAGCTCAGAGGCAGATGGCAAAAAGATTTTACAGAGAAATAAAATCCTTGTATACATTGTCAGAATTTCATTCAGATAAAAATTACTATGGAGAAAGTTCTAGCCTTGAAAGGGATTTAATAGATGTAAAGTCCAGCTTACATTTAACTCAAAAGTCTTGAGAGCAACTCTAAATCCTCCGGGAACTGGTGGGCTCAGCCTGAGGGTCTCTTTGATAACACAGCCTGTGTATTTCAGCTGTTCCAAGACTTCCATATCCAGCTGGGTGTTGTCTTGGTTCATGCTGCACAATAAGCCCTAGAAGAGATTAACATAAGTTAACACTATGTACATTTTAAAAAAAGGTCAAGCCACAATTTGAGATCACAGGACACTGCATTGCTGTCAGTAATGGTGTACTAGTCATCACAAGAGAAAGGACTCCACCAAACAAGCTTGAATCACTGCAAACTTCATTTCTCAAAAAGGAGGAAATTCAGCTCTTCCTGACAAGGGAGCATAGAGAATAAGTCTCATTTGAGCAAAGTCATGTCCCTAAAACTGCTTATGGTGAAGGAGGAACACAGACTGCATAAAGAGAAGTCGGTCTTCTCTGTGGAAGTGCTCACCTTCGTTTGTAGCTCCTGTCTCACTTTTTGCAGAACCTCCCGATGAAGCCCCAAGAAGGTGATGAGAGATGTGGCCGCACTAGCGGTGGTTTCATGGCCGCCAAACAGAAGTTCTGTTGCAGATTCTTTTAGCTCCTGAGACAGAGAGCAGGCTGTTTGGTTGGGTTTAACTAAAACACTGTTATTTTAGGTACTCGAGGCCACACTGCACGCCAGAGTTAAGCCCGGCCCGATGCATTGCCCTCATGGCCTGCCCAGATGCTCTTCTAAAACTGCATGCCGAGTAAAGCAGCAAGACGACTCCGCAGCAAAACGCGGGGGGGGGGGGGGGGGGGGAAGAGGAGCATCGACTCCTCTCCGGGGACGCGATGTTGGAGTCCAGATGGCTTAGAGGAAGGGGCGCCCTGGCTTTGCCCACTGCACCTGGGCCATTACAGAGGGGCTCAGGACAAGGGGGGCTTTGGAGAGCAAGACGTGCCCTGGGAGCTGGGGCCAGGTTCAGGTAGCGCCAGATCCCGGGCGCTCCAGGTACGAGACTCTTCCAGTGTAACCCGAGAACTGCCCCCACTAGGTGGTCAGAAATGAGGCCCTGAAGGGTTCCCCAGGCTAAGCTCGAGGGCCCCTTCCTCTCCCGCCCCCATCTTCCTTCGCCCGCTGCCGCACTGCAGGGGGAGAGAACACTTAGGGCCCAATCCTGCCCCCGTTTCTGCAGCAGGCCCGTTGCCATTGAGTTTAAAGGAAGTAAAAACCGGGCTGGGGCCGCGGGGGGAGCCTCACCTGCATGTTCAGCTGCTCGCCGTTCTCCTGCGTGTGCTCCAGCAGCAGCTGCAGCGCGTCCTTACAGCCGCCCGCGGGCTGCCCACGGGCCATCTTCGCCCGGATGTTCTCCTCGATCTTGGCGTGGATGAAGTTCCGCGCTCGCAGTCCCTATGGGCGGAGAAGGGACCCAAAGTGCTGCGGGTCATCCCGCTGCCAGGCCTCCCTCACCCCACCCCGGGCGCACGCTGCCAAGCCCTGCCCCTGCTGCCCAGCACCGACTGCCAGCCCCCCCGCTCACCCCGCGGGGCATGGCCAGGCCGCCTAGAAACACAGCCTCACCCATCCCTCGGAGGTGCCTGGGGCCCCAGCCCAGCCCACAGCGAGCCCGGGCGGGAGCTTTACCCGGTAGAGCCCACTGAAGGGCACGTCGATGGGCAGGGAGAAGAGGTTGCGGATCATCTCCTCGAAGGCTTCCAGCAGCTGCTGCTCGCTGTCCCGGCCCGCGTGGCCCGGCTCGAAGCCCAGCAGGATCCTCATGGCGATGCGGAACATAAGGCGCTTCACTTCGGGGTACACCAGGAGGCAGGAGCCGGCGCTGCGCAGCCAGCGCGCCAGGCAGGCGCTCACCTCCTCCTGGATGCCGGGCACGTAGTGCTGCAGGGCCTCCCGCGAGAAAGCCTTCATGATCACCTGCGGGACAAGGGGCAGGCTCAGGCCGCCGCTCGGCACCGGCCCGGGGTGAGCGGCCGGGGTTGCGGAGGGGCGCGCGCACCCGCTCCAGCCAGGCCTCTCGGTACCTTTTTGCGGTGCTTATGCTGCCCGTCGTGCAGATTGGAGAGGCAGCCGGAGCCCAGAATAGTGCGCACCGAAGCCGGCCACTGCACCGCCACCAGCCGGTGCTCCCCGAGCAGGATTTGCCGCACGTTCTCGGCCCCCATCACCCGCACGGTGGGGCGCCCGAAGAGGTGGGTCTTGTAGATAAACCCGTATTTCCGACGCTTCATCTGCAGGAACTTCCGCCGCTGGAGGGAGAGAAGGGCCGGGTCAGCCGGTCCCAGCCCCAGCCCAGGCACTGGAGTTCAGCGGACCGGGGAACCGCGATCACGGTTGCCCCAGCCTGACCCCGCAAAAGGAGAAGCTGGTTCCCCGCTGCTCTCCAAACTAGGGGCTTACCCTCCCCAGGGCCGGGCGCGCTCGCCTGTCTTACCTGCAGCACCAGTTGCAGCGTCTCCCCAAAGAAGGGGAGCCCCATGGTGCCCGGGGGCAGCGGCAGGTTACAGCCGGGGTCCCGGCCGTGCTCGCAGTACGCCCCCCACAGTTTCACAGCAGCCAGGAAGAGCAGCAGGGGCAGCAGGAAGGTGCAGAGCGCGCTGGCCAGCAAGGTGGAGAAGCCCATGGCTCGTGAGCAGCGCCTGCAGCCCCTACCTGTCGCGGCAGAGCGCAGCAGCTCCTAGGGCCAGCTCTGCCGCGGGAGCCCTTTTTATAGCCCTCCCCAGGTTGCTGCCCACTCCACCTTGGTCAGATCAATTAGTTCACCCAAAGTTCATCTTTAATTACGGATTGTGGCCTGGCTCCTCCCCCCGAAATCTTTAACTGTTTGTTTTGCGCGGTGGCTTCCCCAGGTCTGTCTCCCGCCCTCCTCCCGGGGCTACAGACAAGCCCCCGAGCTGACTTTGAAAAGGTGCTAATTTCCCCCGGACAATAGGGGCCGCGGAGCTCGGGTGCTTGAGCTCATTGAATAATCATTAAAGGCTCGGACGGGGGCAGAATTGCAAACAGCTGCTAGTTCAGCTCGTCAGGAAGCAGCGGAGACCAGCTAATTAACCGCTTCCCCTTGTACCTTTATTGGTCGCTGGTTCAATCGAGTACGAATCTATTGACCTAGGTTAGAGAAAGGCCGCTCTTAGTTCGCCCTTATGTCTAGTTCCAGGGAACGGAGCGCACGGACCTTGCGTCTATGCTGCTGCTGTGCGGGGTTTGATAACACCAGACACACGAGTTATACCCGGTCTGTGTTAGTCTCTCCTGCAGCCCTTCGCGGCGCAGCGTTTTTTAAAGACCGGAGCCCCAGGCTGAGTGCGAGGAGCCGATCTGCTCCGCGAATTTGCAAGGAGTAATTAATTAGACTTCGCCTTGTTCCGGCTTGATGCTATCGCTCGTTAGCACAGTGGGCTCCAGCCCAGGGAACAAGCGGCGCAGACCCTGGACAGCACTAGTGCTGGCGCTTTGGACATCTCCAGGCGATCCCTCGCTAGGGCTGCGTTCCCACAACTCCAGCTGCAAAGCAGGCCAGGTTTGGTTACAGGACAGAAACCGACTGATGTCGCTGGATCAGGACCAGCCGCTGCTTCGCCGAGATTTCCTTGGCCTCTGAAAGCCGCGCCTGGCCTGACGTTCACCTCCCAGGCCGGGTTTGTATTTATGTTTAGGGTCCCGGGAGGAAGAAGCATCGAGGCGAAGTAAAATCTGAAACTTACGATGCAGCGCTAGTGGCAGGTTCAAACGCAGGTCAGCGAGGGAAGGAAAGGTTATATCCGAAAGTAAACACCGAGCCTGCTGCCACCTACAGCCTTTTATAGTCGTTTATAGCCTAGACCACAGCGCCCGCAGACCTGCGCGGACGTGTGAGGTTTCTGGGGCTGCTCGCCCTGGGCCCTGGCGTAGCGTGTAAGGGCTGTGAGCTATGGGCAAGTCTTTGCTTTTGCAACCTGGGGTGGGGAGTTTACGTTTTTAACGAGCAGAGCCAGTAGCCAGGATGGGTAAATAAACCACAGGCCGCCACAGCGCTATGGGAAAACGGCAGAAGAGCTCTGCGTACCTCTCCCTCCAGTAGTTTAAGGGGGGACCGTAAATCCCCTGGCACAGAGATTGGGAGATAGCTCTGTGTGCCTGGAAAGCGGACGTGAACACCGTGGCGGTGTGCTCCCAGCAACCGGGCAGAGAGTCCCCGGGGTTTGATGTTCCGGTGTAGAGCATCCAGGAGGCAGGACCGCTGTACAAACGCTGGGACATGTTCTAATGCTAAACCGCTTTGTATCGGCTGCTGTGCCCTTCGGAAGGGTAGGGCTGACTCTTGGAAAAGGTTGTCACGGATCCTTCGCTCCTCCTACCCAGGGCTGTAGATGTATAAGAGGTTTCTGTAAGAGGGGAAAAGGGTTCTCCAGTCCACTGCGGGATCCTGCCCTTAATCCTTGGCGAAACCTTAAAAAAGGTTTTGGCGAAAAGTTGAATTTCTCTTCTGTGCAGCCAGGGACGTTGGTTGTGCGCCAAAAGAGCAGCCAGCTGCTAAAAGTTTTCCAAATCACCCATCTCCTTTCCCGCTCTGTCATGTGCATCATCTCTGAACTGTCCTTATACCCCCTGACTGCACCCGGTAGCTTCACAGTCAGCAGGCATTGATGGTCGGAAACAAGGGAGCTCCGAGGACACTTTATTTAACACCTCCACAGGTAATACCTGTCCAGAAATCCTCGACTCGCGATTACCATTATTGCAATAAATGCAGCAGTAACCAGTTGAAAACAGCACTTCTCAAGAGTTTTACATGTATAGCTAGCTTAAGCGCTGTTTTGTAGACATACTGCAGATGAATACAAACAAGATCTTGGGTATCCTTCGAATTACAGAATTTTTTCTCCCGGTGTTTGTTGCTCACTGCATGACTGAAATGACCCTCCCAATTTCTTTTATAATTTGGTGGCTACGTTGAGAAATGTTTAAAGGGGCACCCCGAGATTCAAAGTAATATTAGTATCTCGAAAATGTCCTTGCCTCTAATATCAATAGCACTGGAGGTATATTAAAATAGACGTTTCAAAATCAACAACTCTGTTGTGTGTTATAATGGATATATTTATTTAGCCTACTTCGCTCAACTTGGACGGTACAAGTGAACTAGCCCGCTTTATTTTTGGCTAGTCAATTTCACTTTCCGATTCTCTGCCCAATCACAATAAACACTGAAGCGCGTTTTTTTTTTTTTTTTTTAAATCTAAATATTATCCAGTAATGTATCCCCTTTTATATTTTCTGGAAGACGTGACTCGGGGAGAAATTGTAATATTTATTAGCTTGGTTGCTTCAACAGTGCCTGGCAATGTAGTGGTTGAACGGCAATATTTCTGTCCCGCATACACATTATTTGGCTATTTTCCAGTTCTGGGAGAAGGCATTTGCAATTTTAAAAACGCAAAATTTATTTCTAAAGGGTTCAGTCTCCGCAAACGAGCTGACCTCGGAGGGCTAAGAGCGTTTAAAGTATTTGGAGTGTAATTAACATGTAGATGAAGTCCTAATTCCTGTATCTATGCTAAAAACATTTACCGGGAAAGGGTTTAAGCGTTCGGGAATTATTATACACATGCCTGCATATAATGTACATATGAGTTTGTGGGGGGTTTTCCTGTGCCCAAAAGTGATATATAATATACTTGTAGCCTAAATTTAATCTGATCATTTCCCCTATGTTGTGTTCTAAACGCTCACTTTGTTCCCATCCCTCCACCCCTCCTCTGACCTATATAAACCAACCAGGGGTTATGTTGGCGGCTTTTGCGCCCTGCAAAGTTGGCACGGCTGTTTTCTGCCTAATAGGGATGACCATTTTCCGGTGTCTGCGTACCGTCAGTGAATTGCGCTGGGAGCAGTGGCATGACCTCGGGGTTCTTTCCCATTCCCATACTCTGACCTGCTTGTGACCTACAACACGGACCGTGACATCTGAATGAACTCTGCGAGCAACTTCGCCAAGTTCACTGTCCATCAAATAACGAGATACGGTGGTCTGAGCACCGATAATTACCACAGGAAACCTTTATTATCGCCACAGCCATCTATTCTACAGTCGTCAGTCCGAAAAGAATCAAGTAGTAAAGAGTGAAAAGAATAATTAAAGATATCTTGGAAGGGGGTCAAGAAATTAACAGCCTGATAGGAACAAACTTTGATTACAAGTAGTAATTGCTACACTTCACTTGCAAATGCTCATGTTTATTCGAAAAACAGTTTCAAGTCTTTTTTTTAACTAGATTCACATTAATTACATCATTCAACAAAGCGGTTACAGTGCTAGAGTGCTCGGGTGATTTTTAGCTTGGTCCTGAAGAATCGTCCCCTGTTGGATGATTACTCCTCATGCAAGCTGGAGCCAGGAGGCTACAGAGCTGCATTTGCCAGCCGGCTCTCGCCTAGGTGAGCGGCCAGGTCCCACCGAAATAAAACAGAACTGGAGGTGGATCAAAGCTTCGCGGGTTTTAGAGGCTCACAATAGCGTCAGTAGCGTTTGGATGGCTCAGTTCAGTGGTTGTGCTAATTCAAGTTAGTCATTGACACTTGTATCCACCGCCTACTGATTTCTCCTCCGTTCAGCACAAAGATTCACCTTAAAGACAAGGTCAGCAGGGCAGAGGCTTCTGGTTCACTAAAGGGTCAACCTGACAACGGCACTTAACTCCGACTTTCAGTTGCAACCTTTTCCAGATTTGACCTGTCACATTTGGCAGCCATGTTTTTGCTGTAGGTAGCTGAGATGTTGCAGGGAGTGAAATTATATTACGTGATTTTCTGATGTTTAATTAGAAATGCTGCTCCAGGTAAGTTCTCTGGGCGATGGCCGCTACCACACCGGCTCACCGTTAATAAATTATTCCGCTTGGTTTTCGGGCGGTGGGTCGCCATCTACAGCAAGAGGGCTCAAATATTTTTACTTTCTCCTTTGGGGGGATTACACAAGTTACAAGAAAGTTTACTGAGCGCAGAAGCGTCTTTGGAGAACACATCCCACCACCCAATGTGTCAGCCTTCACAAAGGGAAATTTCATCCTAAGGGTTACAGGTTTAGGATGTAGGTATTCTGCTCGACTCCTCCGATGTTTGATATCTTGACTTAGAATAGTAGCCATATTTTGTATCGTGAAAAGTAATTATCGGATGTTTACACTTCTTCATCGTTTAGACAGACAGTACATACTAACTCTGGTCATCTGAAGAAGTGGGCAGTGCCCACGAAAGCTCATGATACCATCTACATGTTTTGTTAGTCTATAAAGTGCTACCAGACCATTTGCTTGCTGTTTTTTTCTGTAACAGACTAACTCGGCTACCCCCTGAAACTCCAGTACATCCTATGTACCTGACCCAAAGCCCAGTGATGCTATCATCATGCCCCTAAGTGAAAATGAAATAATGTGTTCATTCAGCTGCACAAATCATGCTTAGTACTAGCCTAAACTCTCCTCCCAATGCTCCCATGTAACTGCCATTTCCATTCCTGGACATAAAAGGTAGGCATTATTTCACTTTTCATTTTACTATTATAAAATATTTGTGAGAAATTCCTTTACAAGGGGAAAAAGCAAAATTCTGGAATTGAAGTGTAGGAAATGGCCATGCCCCTCCAATAGGCCAGTCAGCATCCAAGCTTAATTCCATGTGAATACATATATACACCACTGTACACCGTATGCTGTGTGACAAATGATCTAATTCTCAGTGCCGCTGATAGTTATTTTAATGCCACTATCGCTATCGATATTAAAATCATTATTCTGCAAGAGGTACCACAGTGTATGCACAAGTAATGGATTTCGACCTTTTAAAACTGGAATTTTCCCGTCAGAATCAAATAGTTAAATGTCCCGATTCTTTAAATGTTTGTTTTTAAAAGATCACTACCCTACTGCAATCTGATTCTCTCGTGCAGGCTTCAACCTGCAACTAAACTGCAGTCTAGAGCACGTTTATCCTCAAAATGGGATTTAGTGAGGAACCCTAATAATAGCAGCACAGTCCTTACTATAATAGTGTTATAATGTACAATATTAATATACAGTACTATCTGAGGGACCAGAATACATCTTTATTGGATGCACTCTAAAGGGAAAGAGTAGGAGTGAGATGAAATACATTCACTTTAGGTTACTCTATGGAAAGCTAAAGAGTTTTTAGGAAGTTACAGAATTGGGATGTTTCTGACAGGTTTGGACCTGTCAGCTTGCAGCGACCCCTTATATGTTTCTCTTCTTCACTGACCATGGGAATTTCTAAAACTTATTTCCCAGTGTGATACACTCCAACCTCCCTTACAAATATCCCATATGGCATAATTAAATTCCTCTACATGTGGAACAGGAAATCCCAGGCCACCTGTAGTTAGCGGCTGTAATGAACATGTGCTACAGACAGCTATTTTTCTCTCCCGTTTTCTGTATACTCTCTATGCGGTCAGAAGGAAGAGAGCAGGGGGCTGCCCAGGGCACTAGTGTGGTTCAGAAGGATGCTCAGAAGATAGGGCTTTCCCCTGAACTTTCAGGAGTCAGGTGAGACGCAGCACGTGAATCTAAATCCCTAGGGATTCTGTTTTAAAATCTAGAACCGGCTGGTTTCTTTCCCCAGCCATCACCTCTAGGCCAGCCAACCCTTTCCAGTTTAAGGAATTTGGACTCTTTTTTTCTTTTCATTGCCCCTCAGAGTCTGTGCATCCGCGCCCGGCTGCCCCCTCCAAGAGTGCAGGGCGCGTGGGACAAAGCAAAACCTTTCTAATGTGCCAGCGGACAACAGGGGTTCTCTGCACTGGAAGGCGCAGCCCGGGCGGTAGCTGCATCCCGAACCCCTTTTTGCCTTGGGCAGCAGCAGGGAGCCGAGGAGGAGAGAATGGCTGGGCCCGGCGGCAGGGCCTTCTCAGCAGCCGGATCCCAGCCCCCGTAGCAGGGGGCTGCGGCAAGGAAACGGAACCGGAGGCCCGTGGAAACAAATCCTGGGGCGTCTCCCACGCCCGGCCCCTCTGAAGCTCCCGCTCCTCGCCCTGCCCGCCCCGGAGCGAGGGGCCGCGGCAGCAGAGAGGCGGCTTCGCACGCTCACGCTTCCCGGGACCCCTGGCGGCTGGGGCTGGCGCCGCCGGGCTGCAAGGGGTGGAAGAAGAGCTGCAGCCCGTCCACGGGGTGCACGATGGGCACAGTTTGCATCTCGGGGAAGCTGGGGGTGGCCAGCTCCCAGCGGGCCGTGCGGACCAGCTCGATGGCCAGCAGCTTGAGGATGGCCCTGGCCAGCTCCTTGCCGATGCAGCTCCGCACCCCCCCGCCGAAGGGGATGTAGTGGAAGCGTCCTGCCCCCTGGCCGTCCTCCTGCCGGGCCGAGTCGAACCTGTCCGGGTCGAAGCTCTCGGGGGGGCTCTGGTACACGGCCGCGGTCTCGTGCGTGTCTCGGATGCTGTACATCACGCTCCAGCCCTTGGGGATCTGGCAGCCCTGCAGGGGAGGGGGAGAGGCACATCAGCGAACGGGGCCCTGGCCTTGCGGCGCGGCTAGTGCGGGTCCTGAGGCGCCAGCGGCTCTGCGGCTCCCTCGGCAGAACCCGCCCGCTCCCTGCTCCCTGCTCCCCGCCACAGCAATCCCGAGGGTCGGCCGACAGAGGGCGGCGCTCCGCCCTGCCCAGACCCGCCCCGGCCTTCTCTAGAGACCGGCTCCGGCTTTCTCCAGGGAGGGGGGCGGCGTTGGGCAGGATGTTTCTTTCCATGCAGGCCAAGAGGGGGGCTATGTCGGGGGCGGGGCGCTGGATGCTCCCTAAACACCTTGCCAATGCGGCAGCTCCAGACACACACCCCCTGCAGGGCGCCGGGGTTAACGGACATGACTTAGTGTTTGTCCTCCGGGCCGGGCCGGGCAGGGCGCTCAGTGCTGGGTCGCCTCGCTCCCGCCAGTAGCCCCAGTGGCCCGTAGGACTCGTGCGATGGGGCCAGCTGGATCTAGAGCCAGCTTCTTCAGCTCTTAATCGGACAAGCAGCCCGCCTCCTGCTGTGTTCATTGGGGCGACCGTGCGCCAGCAAGGCTTACTCTCCTGTTAGCTGTAGCTCAGGAAAGCGGCCAGTACCCTGCTGGGCACTATTACAAATAAATAACCAGTTATTTAGGTTCTAGATGCTTTATGTTTTCCAATTTCTGATGTTAGTGTGCATTCCCCTGTGCACTGTGCTTTCTACAATGGTAAAACGCAAAACTCGGTGCAAATGTATTTTGCACTAACTTAAGTGCACCTGCAGGAGGCAAAATGTCATCTCTTACTGTTTAGTCGGTGTTTCATACTAAAGCTAAATTCCTCCTGCAGATAAGTTTTACTATTTGCCCAGCTGCCCTTATTAGGAAATCAGCCCTCTGAAATACCCAGAGGTCACTAGAGAGGAAGAAGAAATTGGTGTAAAACTGTCTGATAACACACGCTGCAGAGACACATAAATGAACAAAAGCTGCTTGGTTCAAAGCTGTACCCGAGTCTTTAAGAAACTGCAAACACACAGATCACTTACATCCAGCTCAAAGGTCTGCAGGGCAGTCCTATAGCCTCCAGAAACGGGTGGCAGCACACGAAGGACCTCCTTGACCACGCAGTCCAAGTAGCGCAGGCGGCTCAGTTTTTCCAAGTTTATCTCCGGTTGACAATCACATTCTGCCCCAGGTGTCATTGGCCCTGTGGGCACCGACAGCCTGCTGGGAGGCTGGCTGGCTTCCTTTTGCCTGTGGTTTGAATGGTGAGAATTTGTATTCAAACTAATTGTGTCTTGTGTCATTCTGTTTAACGTGGGCTCCTTCTGGAAAGGAGTCTGTCGGATAAAACGACCTTCAACCTCTCCTTCTGCTTTTAAATCAAGTTTCTGACTTTGATTCTTCGGCGTCCCTTCTGGCCAGGAGAGGAGTAGCTGTTGGGAGTCACTGTCTTTCGGTGCATCTTCCCAAGGTTCACTATATGGGTGCTTCTTTTGGGAGACTCGAGGCGAAAGGCAATGGCACTGCCTATTCAAATCATGGGATACCAGTTCCTGTCTGATTTTTTCTGTCGCCGAGGGGTGTTTCAGTAGCAGAAGGATTAGAGAAGTGCTGGCACTAGCAGTGGTGAAGAAAGCAGCGAATATCAGCTCAATCGCTGACTCCTGTGAGATAATCAAAGGTGACAGTTTTAAATGCATGTGTGTTTTAATGTTCAAATCATACTCACACCTGTTCCCTCTGGGCAGCGCTGTCTAGCCCCAGGAGGCCTGTCTTCATTTCCACTCTTTGAGTTTTTGAAACTAAAACTGCTATAACTTTAGTTGCTCTCCTTTGCTAACTGAGCATTATACAGTACTGCACCCGTAGCACATATGTCCTCGTTCCACTACTCCCTGCGAACCTGCAAACATTACCAGTAGAAAGAGAAAGAAAGGGAGAAAGAGTCTGACTGCAGATTTTGCGAATAAAGGTTATCTTCGCACTTAGCCTTAGAGATTTGTCCTCAGAGGCAGGCCTGGGATCTCCGGCAGCAAGACACTACACTTCATCTGCACAGATTCTTCCACTCTCTAAATATCACCACCAGATAGCCATGTCTTCTGCATGTATGGAGGTGGGTGCTGATCCTCGAGTGCTAGGTTCCTATGCTATCATCTAAAACAGGTACCTTTAGTTCAAACGCCCCCTGAAGTCAATGTAAAGAGCCCATGTAGTTGAATAGAACTGGACTCATATCGACAGTGAGTGAAAGTAACAAGACACTTGCTGTGGGCATCATACATTATGCACGTGAACTTCCTCTGCTCTGTAGCCAATAGAGTGTTACCTGGTTACAGGTATTTGATAAATCCCGGATTCTTCGCTTGCCCCAGAGGCAAGTGCGTGTCAGAGTTTGTAGATGAACAAGCTTTTTTATTGCTCAGTGACATTAGTGACACAACATCTAAAATCCTGTCAGTGATCTTCGATCGCTCAAAATCCCCTGAGGCCATCAGCCTCTGCCCCATGCGGTTACACCGCGCACAGAGAAAGAGAACATGTGCCGCCACATGGGCTGGATTTTGCAAGGCCCTGAAGCTAAACTTTAAGGGGATATTCCTGCTCACATGCGTAAAGGTAAAGGCTTTGCTGGTTGCATCACAGTGCTCAGCGCCTGGCAGGACAGAGCCCTGTATAACAAATATCGAGACAACCACGGAAGAACTCCAGACACCGTCCCCCGCCTGCCTCTTTCCTAGGCATTTTAAGTTCCGTGCACAAAACAAACCTAGGAATTCCTAGAAGCAAAAACGGAGGTGTATTAGCAGAGGAAAACACCCGGCTCTAGTGTTATACATGTACTATGTCCATAGGGTGCTTTACACACATTTGTCACAGTGTGGCTCTGGCAACTCTGCAAACAGCCAAGTCACAGAAAGATATCGAAGTGGGCTATCTGTGCAAACAGTAGACAAAATATCCATCAGATCTTGTAGCCAAAGCCACGGCTCCCCCAAACTGCACAATCAGGGCCTTCTAGGAACCTCCATTACAATTTCACAGGAAAACAGCGAGTCCCTAGCTAATTCATGCAAGGTGAAATCCTGGAAGTTTCTTAGTTCCCCTTTCTCTTTCCCACCCACCCGCAAATAAAAGGGAAAGTGCATCTTGAGGATGTGACCTCAGGATCCAGGATTTAAAACTACGACCGAAATATTTGACAATACCTATCCTGCCTTTTTGTAACGATGTCTGTGCTGTTTCTGTCCTGTTGCTTGGTCTTTGCAAGGCACAATATCACACTCCCAGGTGCTGTTTAGAATACACAGTCGTGCGCAGAATACACACAGGAGAGGCCCCCGGCATCCCCAAGGGCTGTCAAGGAAGAGAGATAATACCTCCCCACTTCTGCAGGGAAGACAGACAAACTTTGGGGCTACAACAACCCTGCAGACAGTGTATCCGGAACTTGGGCTTCCAAGAGACTGCCGGTCACCATCTAGTGGCAAAGAGAGGGCTTTGGGGGTGATCTAAGGGTGAAAATGACTCCAGCTGTCTCCCATCTAGGTTAAAGACTGTAAGAAGGGAAGGGGTGAGTGCAAAACACAGCAGTGAAATCCTTGCCCTATTGAAGTCTATGGCAATACTACCACTGCCTTCAATGAGGCTGGATCTCCTCCCTCTTCCAGGCTTTTCCAGAGCCTCTCCCACACTGCCAGCATAGGCACCGGCGAGCTGGCGGCGCCGTGACCCGGACAGAGACTTGCAAAGGCTGGGTAGAAAAGACAGCGGGCTGCAGGGGGGCAGGAGCAAGTCCTAGTGGAGGAGCTGATTGGACGCACTGTGACTCTTGTGCAGGTTCTTCTCCCTGCGAACCGGCCCCGCTGCAGGATTTCCTCGGAGTTTACAATTACACGTCTGGGCTGGGAACAGCTCGCAGCGCCCCGGGGTCTTATTTCCTCTGAACTGGAAGGGAAGCCACGCACACAGGAAGTACCCAGAGCCAATCCGGTTGGGCAGAGGCACTGCAGGGGTCCCATAGCAAGGCTGCTCCTTTGCTATCAGTTCTAGGCACAGCAACAGGTGTGGTAGGGGTGAAGGAGGAATCATTGTCCAGCTGGCGGGGGAGGGGGATGTCAGTGTCCCGGCTCCCCAGGATACCTCTCGGATGGGGGAGGGCTGCTTTCCCCTTTACCTGTGCGCAGTAGGGGGAACAGGCATTCCAGGTACCCCAAGGTACTAGCTACAGCAACGTCTTGGTTCTTTCGAGGCGAAGTTCCACAGGGAAATCTCGCGGCGAAGTGTAACAAACACCTTCTACATCCTCCTCCTCCTCCTCGGAACTGATGATGTCACTGCTGCGTCAGTGGCGAGGATTCCTCACTTTGTGTTTGTTAGCCTCTACAATGCTGCTGTTGAACTGAGTGTTGTGTAATCGCACAAAGGATGAAAATAAAGCAGCGCGCCGCGTAGTAATGCGGCTGGCAAGGGCTTTCTGCAGCTAAGACATTACAGTCATCTGTGATTTTATTTCTTCTTTTATAGCCACTGGAATGTAGGTGTCCTGTAGACTTCATCTGGACTCTTATTTAGTCTGGTTCGTTATGGAACAATCTTCAGGATTAACCTGTTTTCTTTCAGCTTTAATTGCACCTTTACTGTGACTTTACTGCAGGTTAGTTTAGTGCGTCCTCAGAAACCAATATGCCCAATATTTGCCACCGCCCTGTAGCACCTTCATTCTGTTCTCATTGCCTTCAGCGAGGGCCCTACCCCGCTGTGTTAAAGGAGGCGCTCTTTCCCATTCTGGGACTAGCTGTTTCTGGTAATTTCGATAAAATGGGGGACTTTTTAACCGGGATTTTACTAGTCTTGGTTTTGTGAAGCACGTGCTGCATTCATTCCCCGAGTATAATTTACAGCATCTCGGGCGAGCAGAAAGTACTCTTTGGAAATTATTTACACGCAAAGCAAGACAGAATTAGTGTACATTCGGGTTTGGAAAGACCCTCGGAGATGTGTATCCATTGCTGTAAAGCAACTTCTTTACCTAGGAAGACCGTTCCACTAATATTCCGCTGCCTCTTTTATTTTAGTAAAAGACGCCGTCACATTCGTCAGTAACCGTAAATTAGTTCATAATACGCAGGAAAGGTTCTTTAAATGCATCGGACGCAGGAAAACACCCTCCTACCTGCACAGCATACCGAAGAGCGTACTAATATTAAGACAGGCTCACTCCCTTCCCCATCACAGCTATCTCGAATGGGGTGAGCCACGCCAGCTCTGCCCATCTTGGGATCTCCACTTGCTCGTATACCTTAGGGAGGTCTGGGTACACTCCCACAAATATAACAGTACCGATCCCCGTGCTTCAATTCACAGCGATAGTTATGTTCATCTATTTTGACTAATGTCACAGACCCCTATTCCAGTCACATCTAGATGAAGAATACTGATTAGCACGAGTTACAAATTAGTACATGATTGTTGCCCCATAGGTTAGATTTTCTTAAACAGCGAGATCGAATGTATTTGGTCATGTTAATTAATCTCTAAAATAGACTATTTCCAGGGTAAACAAGTTATAAAATGTGGGGTCCCCCCACAAACTGCTGTGCTACACTAGTAGCAACACGCCCTTTTATTCAGCAGAAAAGTAGCAGATACCTCTCGATGTGCAGACTAGACTCCCTGTCGGGGAGTCCCACGTAGGCTCCAGACCTCTTCATCCGGAGACCCGCATCCCACGTTAAACACCGGGAAAGTGAAGCACACAGGGGGGACTAGAAAGTAGCAGAACCCAAGTCTCCTGGGTACGAGGCCAATGTTTTATCTACTCGGTTACCCTGCTCGGCCACAAGGAATCCTGCTTCCTGGCTCGGAGCCAAACGGGGCTCTTTTGCACTCACGTGAGAAGATGCCAGAAATAGGGGAGATTGGAGACAGAAAAGACTCCATAAGAGTTCCTTGTTCTCCTGCCAGCAGGATTGTTGGAATGGCCTTGTGGCATAAGCTCTCTTTTACTTAACTTGCTATGATATTGTTGCTTTGTAGCATAAACTAAACTGAAGGAGCTAGGTGATCTGTCTCTATCAATTTTTCTGCCTACACTAAATGCCTCAGGGTCTCAGGAAACGCATTACTTTTACCGCTGGTATCGGGGAGGGGTGGGGAAGGGACGCCAATAGACAGTGCTGCGTTTCCATGTTTAGACAATGCCATTCCATCCACACACTTCCAGATTTTCAGCAGCAAAGATTCAGAAACTTTACAGAAACAGATCAACTGCTCCTACCCGATAAAGATCCTGGGTGAAAACCTGACCCTGCTGGAGTTCATGGGAGTTTGGAGTCAAATGAACCGGGATTTCATCCCAGACGAGCATAATTTTTATCATACCATCTGACACTGGCTGATGCTCGGGAAAGAAGGTGAATTAGAAAGACCTCAATATTTTGGCAGTTCTCTCAGGTGGGCAGCCAAACATGACTGGTTTTGGAAACCCAGGGCAGTAAGAATAGCAGTTGGTTCTCAGCTGGAGAAGAGAAAGAGGGGTCAGTTACCCAGTTTAGGTTTAGTAACTCCTGGATACCTAGATATATTTAAAACCTCGCAATTACAAATAGACTTCAGTCAACTACTGAACATGCTCAGTACTGTCTATTATATCTATGGTGACCAGAACAGCATGGTGATAGGAAGTGACTCACTATTAAAGACAAATACTTTCGTAGTTCTTCGGAAAACTCACATTGCTTTTAATTGGAAGCTTTGTCTGACCAAGAACGACACGAATTAGCCCTAAATAATGAGCTGTCTCATGTTTAGAGCACATCCACACTCTCAGTAATACAATTAACCAGCTGGTCCTAAGAAGTGCCCCAGAATCCATCATTCCATCCCAGGAGTCATGTTGTTTCAAAGATCTCTGTTTACCGCCCCCTGGAGCAGTGGCATGATCCATCGGCCCCTCTATAATAGGCATGGGAGAGTGTGAAGAATGTACAATCAGTTCTATCATATCAAAGATAGTATTTTGAAGTGCATTGAGAACACATGGATTCGCAAGAGATCCCATTGGAGCTGGCCAAACCTAGCAGCATCTGTTAAAACCAGGCAGATGCCTGGAAGAAAAGCCAAGAGGATAAGGTAGGAGGACAGCAGAGGCATTTATTTACTTTTAAAATATTAACTCATCTCAAATGCAAAGCAATGCAACCATGAAAAGGATGTCTATCTCTCTTGTACTCCCCGGAGCACTCTTCCTAAATGTCTGCTTCACCTGCTCTATGCTTAGGCTTGAGAACTAGTGAGATGTTTTCCCAGGCCCTTATTTTATCAAGGTGGACAAGCGAGGTTTAGTACCCGTGGGCACTAGGGCGAGGAAGACATTTGACTACAAGCTTTCGGAACTGTTTGTGATGGAGTCACCCAGAGTAGGTAAAACAAAGGTGGAGATATCAGGGATCCCTCCCTTCAGCAGCTTTAAACACAGAAGCCAAACATCAAAGAAGGGTCTCTTTACCTTCAGCTCCTGCATGGTGAATTCTTTGCCATGGTCCTTGGCACTGTTTAATAAGAAATCCAGAGCATCACTGTGATCTTCTGAGTTCCTTCTTTGCAGTTTTTCCATTATGGCTTTCTCCATGTACTCATGTAACATATCCCTGGCTTTGATCCCCTGCGAAGAGTCAGACATGATTGATCAGGCACTGTCGAGCCCCAGTGAAACACCATAAGAAGAGATCTCCACAAATGACACTCACGGATCCCAAGAATCCCACCGCTCTTACTCTATATGGCTCAAATCCAGACCCCTTTTGTGCTCTGTGGAGTTCTAGTCTGCCAACTGGCAACTAAAATAGTAGGAAGGCCAAATTAATTTGCGTATGCTAGAGACACAAGGCAGGTGAGGTAATATATGATAGTGAACTAAATTCTGTTGGTGAGATAAACAAACTTCAGAGCCACACAGAGCTCTTCTTCAGGTCTGGGTTTGTCTTTGCTGACATCACTTGGCAAGAGGCTGTTGGACTGGTGGGAAGTGAATAAATTCTCCCTGTGCTACTCCAACGCATCCTGTAAATGGAAGTTCTGCCCGGGGAACACTTGTAGGGTGAAAGCAGTGAGACAGGAAAGCTGATGCCTCAGTGACTTCTTGATGACTGCCATGAACAAACTCAGCTTCTTCTAAGAGCAACGGGGGTTCTGTGGTACCTGGCTAAGAAAGGGTGACTTAACAAGCCAACCCCAGTCGAATGCTGGGCTCAGGAAAGGTCCAGGAGTTTTTTAAAGGCAATGACAAAGGGGTTAGCTATTCCAGATAAGCATAATGTGATAATCATGCCCAATTTACTGTGTGTAAATGTGTGTCAGATGGCTGCATTTCCATTAAAGCAACACTCCATGCAACCAAATATCTAAGGATAAGGGGGAATCAGCTCCAAAGCTGTGAGTATGTAAAGTAGAAGTGCATTCAGAATGCAGGGTGTCTGGTTCTGTGACAAGCAAGTTGTCTTATGCCAACCTCCTCCTATAGATCACCCTACTGTAGAAGCCCAGAGGCAGGGTAATCCAAACTGAAAAAAATCCATTCACAGATTTTGCTAGGATAGTATTATAATCATATATAGGTCAGACTATATGAGCTGGTGGTCCCTTCCGGCATTAAACGCTATGATTCAATATCATCACAGGCCATTAACATCGTCCAGCACCTGAACAGTAAACCTAACAAACAAAATTACAACGAAGTATTTCAACCCACACAACCTGTGATGTGCCAGATAGGGCTGGTATTGACACTTCTTACCAAAGTTGCCCGACACTTCCTTTTACAAGACCCTGTTTTCTTGCAGTGTAAAGCTTTGCCAAACTTCAAGTGTTTGGGCTGAAATTTTTTCCATGTCTGCATCAGGCTTAAGTATTTTAGCATTTTTGATCGAAATTGTTTGAGTGAAAAATAGGCTGTTTTGTCCTTGTTAAAAGAATTTGGCATCCTTGTATTTGAGTCTCTAGCTCTCACAGGCTTTGATGCAGGATGAGAAATTTGGCAGGGCGTAGCCTTCAGGGTCTGGAACTTTTGCCATCTCTGTAAAAATCCACCCACATTTGGACAAGTTATAAATGTTGGAATTTTGCTAGCTCTTTACAGCTAAAAACTCTGGGAATTCCATCTTCCCTGGGCACGCTCCAGCTTTGGGCGGCAGGAAGTTGAGATGACTTCAATGCCCTGTTCCCCTTTTGACATCAAGATAGCCTATGGGAGAAAGCAGAGGGATTTATATGCAGAAGGGACAAAAGCACAGAAGGGAGAGTAGATTAGAAGGAGGCTGTGAAGAGAAAACACAGGACTGAGGCCGAAGGCTGTCCTCTGGGGAAGAGAGGAAAGGGTAAACTGGGACTAGATGTGAAATGATGGGAAACTGGGACTGGTTGGGCAAAGAGACTAGGATTGGCAGCTAGGTGGGGTAAGAAGGCTAGATGGGAAAGGGTTTAATGGGTAGCAGATTTAAAACTGATAAAAGAAAGTTCTTCTTCACACAGCGTGTAGTCAACCTGTGGAACTCCTTGCCAGAGGAGGCTGTGAAGGCTAGGACTATAACAGAGTTTAAAGAGAAGCTAGATAATTTCCTGGAGGTTAGGTCCATAAAAGGCTATTAGCCAGGGGATAGAATTGGGGTCCCTGGCCTCTGTTTGTCAGAGGCTGGAGAGGGATGGCAGGAGACAAATCGCTTGATCATTGTCTTTGGTCCACCCTCTCTGGGGCACCTGGTGCTGGCCACTGTCCGCAGACAGGATACTGGGCTAGATGGACCTTTGGTCTGACCCAGTACAGCCGTTCTTATGTTCTTATGTATAGAGGGTTCATAGATTTTAAGGCCAGGAGGAACCATTAAATCTAATGTGACCTCAGAGGAGACTGTAACTAGCTGGAAAATTAAAATGGGAAGCAATGGGATGTGGGGAAGGACATGAGGAGAGGAAAGGTAGATCTGATAAGGAACCAGGGTTCTAGGAAAGAAGCGGGATTGGTTGAACAAACAGACTAGGGTGGGGAGGGAGAGAAGAAGACTGGACCAGGACCCAGGGAAACTAAGACATGGGGGATAAGGAACCATGGGGCTTGGGCAAACTGGGCAAGGCAATTGGGAATGGAGGGGATATTGGGAATAGAAAGGATTATGGTAAAAAGGATAAAGCTTGTGTGGGGGGAGGGACAGGGAGAGGAGTCTATGCCCTAGATAATACTCCCTTCCAGTGCCTAAAATTGAACCCAAGATTCCAGAATCTCAGCATTCCTCAGAGAGCCTACAGATATCTCTGAAACCCACTGGCCCAGTGGGTGTCTCATCCTCCCCTACTGGTCGTCTCTGCAGAGAATGGTCAGTGACTCTGTTAGGTCAAGTGGCAGAGGTCTGTGAGTGGACGTGAAGGGTCCAACTCTGTTGATGACCCATGTGAATGTCAGTGGGATGCCACATAACAAAAACTCTGTTTCTTAATTTGCTTTTCCAAACTCCTAGGAAGAGGACACACCCAAGAAATCATCCAATGTCACCAACTGGATAGAGATGGAGCTTCCTACAGTGCTAGATTCAAGAAACTCTATTTAATTTAACAAAGAGAAGGTGAAGGGGTGACTTGATTATTGTTTGTAAGCACCTCCGTGGGGACTATTCCAGAGAAAGCCAAGGCATAATCCAACGGAAATTGGAGTTAGTCAAATTCAGACCGGAAATAAGGTGCCAATATTTAATGGTGAAAGTGATTAGCCTTTGAAACAATGTATCCAAGTCCTGGTGGATTTTCTATCACTGAACACTTTTAAACCACGTCTGTTTTTTCTAAATGATCTGCCCAGGGTCTTATTCTGAGGGAAGTTCTAGGCCTGTGCTTCACAAGAGGTCAGAGCAGAAAATGGCAATGGTCCCTTCTGTACTTAGATTCTACGAATCTCTGTTAGCCTCTTCTCCCTCATACCCACAGAACTATGGCACAAACAAGTCAACAGTCTGTGTACTATTAGGGCAACAAATAGCCCTTAGCAAGGACTATCTCAGCCGAAGGAAACGGCATTCTCTGAGCCAGCACACGTGTGCGGAGACGATAATACCATGATAATAGCAAAGGCAATAATCTGTGGAAAGGAATTTGACAGATCACTAGCCTGCTGAGAATATAGCAGCACAGAACTGAAATTCACTCCAGGGAAAACTCTGCATGTAACATAACAAATCGAAGCCAACACTGAAAGGTGCTGGAAGCAAATATATGAGAAAACAAAACGAAAAGACTTGGCTACGAGGTGTAATTAGAGAATAATCTGTACTAAGAAAATAATCTGACACTATATAAGAAACCAGCGCAAAAGAAGTGTGTGTGGGGGGAGAAGCTAACTGATCACTGCAACTAATACAGCAATGAAATCTGTTTAAAACGCGACTCGTCACCCATTCGGGGGCATGTCCAAGGTAAGAGGGAATTCTTGGCCAGACAGAAGGATGGGGAGTAGGCGATTCTCTGTGTTTTAAAATGGCAATAGCGATCCACCTTTCGTTACAAAAGCTAGAGCACAAAGCATGGACCCGGACCGTCGCAGAGGGGTAGCCGTGTTAGTCTGGAACTTTAAAAACAAGGAGAGTCCTGTGGCACCTTAGACTATCAAGATATATAGAATCAGGAGCTTTCCTGGGTAAAACCTCGTCTTGTTTTGGCTACTGTGGCTGGACGTGTGTAAAGCAAGGCAGACTGTACTCGGTAGGTTGCAAGTTTGGAGGCAAAGCAGAGGGAAGCAAAGCGGAGCGACTCGGGCACAGTACCTTGCGCAGCCCACTGAACGGTATGTTGAGGGGCAAGGAGAACAGGTTCTCCACCAGCTGCTCAAAGGTTTTGGCCAGGTCCTTGAACTGCTTTTCCTCCAGGCTGAGGCCCAGCAGAACCCGAGCTGCAACGCGGAAAGTCAAGGTTTTAGCGGAGGAATAGACCGCGATGGAGCCAGGCTCGCGGCACCAGCCCCGCAGCTCCCTGCTCACGACCTTCTGGATCCCAGGGAGGTAGCTCTCCAGGGCGGCGCGGCTGAAGACTCTCGCCAGGATCTGGGGAGAGGGAAGGGCAGAGCGTTAAGAAAGGAGAAGAGGCTGCTGGCAGCTGCGCCTGCCAAGGGACCCGGGGGCGCCAATTGGCTTCCTGCTGGAAGGGGCTGAGCAGCGACGACAGGCTGGCCCGAAGCAGCGTGGGCTTGGCGGAGTTAGACACGGCCCCAAGCGCCCCTTCCCCCGCCACCGCCCGGGGTCACTCCCCATCCCTCGGCCCCCCAGCGCCCCGGGGCTGCGAGCGGAGCTCACCTTCCTCCGGTGGCGGTGTAGCTCGCCGCTGGCGTTCAGCAGCGTGTTGGCGCCCAGGATGATCTGGGTGCTCTGCGGCCACTGGGTGCTGACCAGGCTGTGCTCCCCCAGCAGGATCTTGCGGATGTTCTCGGCCCCGGTCACGCGGATCACGGGCTTGCCCAGCAGGTGGGTCTTGAACACGTTGCCGTACTTCTCCCGGCGGGCGCTGTGGAAGCTGGAGCCCTACAAGGAGCCGGCGGGTCAAGCGCGGAGCCGCCGCCGGGGCAGCGCTCTCTGGGTCCCGCCAGCCCGCCCCTAGCCCCGCGCTCAGGCTCTCTGGCTGCGGAGCCCCCCAGCCCCAAACGCGTCCCCGGCTGCCCGGGAGCGGGAGAGGAGCTCGCTGCGCCGCCGGGGCTGGGGGGCTCGGCTCCCGAGCCCACGTGGCTCAGGAATGAGAAGCATTTCAATCTCTTCCTCACGTTTCAGCCAGTGCCGGGAATGGCCCGATCCCCGTGGGGAGGGAGGGGGCAGGCTCCGCAGGATCGGTAGCGCAGGGGTAAGCCCCGCTGCAGGGCACCCCTTGCCCGCCCCAGCCCTGGCCTTGCAGCCCGGAGACTGCCGCAGGAGGCACGTGCTCCTCCTTCTCCTTTACCTGGACCAGCCAGTGCAGGGTCTCCCCGAAGAACGGCCACCCCATGGAGCCTTTGGGGAGCGGCAGGGAGCTGCCCCGGTCCCTGCTCAGAGTCCACCTGAGAGTCCACAAGTGCCGGGAGGCGGCGAGGAGGAGCCCCAGGGCCAGGAGAGCAGTGAGCGCGGCTTCCAGCCAGGACCACACGCTCATCCCCGCCAGCAACATCTTCGGCTCCCGCCGGACGTGTCGCTTGTCACCCGGCAAAGCGCCGCTGCCGCTGGCGAGCGGGGCAGGGGACTAGGCTGTCGGGAGGGAAGGAAGAAGAGACACTGGCCCTCGGTTTCACATCGTCTGCAAAAGCCCCGCGACAGCGCGCCCGGCTCGGGAGCAGTTCAGGGGTGGAGGGAAGGTGCTCACGCTCTGGAGCGGGTGAGGGGAAGGTGAAGGCAGCCACTTGGCAGAAATGATTTATTTGGAGTTAAAAAGAATCTCAGCTGCTGGCGCCACAGCTTCGCCGCCAGCCCCGCGCCCCGCACTTCCAGCGCCCGGCAGTTTGCGGGCTGGGGTTTCATTGTCTTCTAGCAAAGGCGGCCCCGCTCATTCAACAGAGACACGAGAGAGCGAGGGACCCTCCTCCCAGCTAACGTGTCCCCCTCGCTCCACTCTCTCGCGCGTCCCAGGAATCAGAGCGTCAGGATGCTGAGCGCAGCAACCCAGGGCTCCGCTGGAGAAACTTCCTGGCAATAGGCGGCTCCCCTGGCTTGGGGCAGCAGCACTTCCAGGTGCTGCCGCCAGCATCCTGAGCACTTTCTAACTTTAGCCAGCCAGGGAAAGCGGCGCCGCTCCCCCGGGGGCACCGGCAGAGCGACATCTGTCACAGAGAAAGGGGGTGTCGGATACTCACGGCTCCGCAGCACTTTGGCGGCGCTCATAAAGCCAATGATCCGCAGCGCCAGGGCAAGTCTGCAGCCCAGTTCCTCTGCCCCCGTCCCTTTTAGCGAGTTTTATAGGATAGTGGCTGCGGACGGCCCGATCCACCTTCGGGGATGACGTCTCGGCTGCACACTCCACGCGCGTGACGAAGTGCAATGATTGGAGCCTTGCGACGTGCGGGTATTGATTGAAGGAATGTGGGGAGCCGCGGAGGGGAGAGGGCTGCGGTGACAGATCCTGCAGCTGGAGGGCTGGGACCCAGGTAACCAATGACAGGCAAGCCACAGTTCACTCCCACTCTCAGCCCCGCACCGGCCAACCCGCACGCCCCTGGAGCCCAGCGGGACTAGCGGCCTGCCAGCCCCTCACGTTTCCCCCACAGCACCTTCCCACCCCTCCCCCGGTCTGCAGCGCTAACCCAGAGCGGGCTGGACCCTCGGGCGCTTCGCCCCAGAGCGCTTCCTTGCGAATGGAACCGGCCCGTCCCATTCCTTGGCTTTCACGCTCCCCAAGATGGGACAAACCTCTCCGCGCGAACTGAGCCGCTATTTTCAAAGGGAGCGCGGTTCTTTCGCGCTCCTTGCCCTCCCAGGGTGCTTCGGGAGTCCCGTCCCCACCCCTCCCGGCTCACTGGGAGCGCACCCTGCAGCCCAGGTTGCCAGGCGGACGGTGCCTCACACCAGCAAGCTGAGCTGGAGAGCACGTTTGTCGCTTGCACACGCCCTTTCCCTGCCCCCCGGAGCGCCCGCCAGGCCCTCTGCTGCCTAGCGCGAGCAGGGCTCAAACCGCTGCCAGGGGAGCGCGCGGGGCCGGCCGCGGCGTGTTTTGGAGCAAGCGGGGGAAGATTTCCACTGAGCTGCACGTTCCAGCTGTTCGAGAGCCGGTCGCTGCTGACATTACCTGTAGCTTTCTATGTTGCGCGCGGCTCGGCAAGTGCTGCCTGGGAGGCTGCCCTGCCAGGGGAGGGGCGCGCAGAGCAGGGCGCCTACTGCCGAAAGCCCAGCACGGGCCGCTATTTAAATCCGAACCGGCACTGTCACGGCCTTGGAGCGCTGGGCCGAGTGTGACACTAACGTGCCCTATTCCGCACGTAGGCAAAGCTCTGCCTGATGTCACTGAGCGCCTTGCCTGCGTGAGCAGTGTGGGATCCGGCTAATAATGGGCCAGGCCTTCTGATCCGAGCCAGTTTCTCCGCTCAGTCCTTCCTGGGAGCTGTATTAGCCCCACGCAGAGCCCTGCGCAGCAGGAAGGCTTGGATTTGGCTCCTCAGAAGAACCTTGCTGGCTCAAAGCCGGCCTGGCTCCTGCTTCCATCCGAAGGCATCAGGATGGGTCCTATTGGCGTCAGTGGGAGCACTGCTCCCTGGGTTCTGTTTATTCTTACCCGCTTGGTCCAAAGGAAAACTCTGCCTCCTTACGTCAGGACAGCATCTTCATACACCACATGCACAGCAGCAACATGCACCTCCCAAGGCGCTGGCCTCGGCCGGCAGCCAAGCAGTTTGCCAACTTTCCTGGTAGCCCCGCACCCCATCCCCGCCTCCTAACGCAGCTCCAGTTGCATCCTTTGGCGTTTGGCGTTGCAGCCTACAGGAGACACCTGTTGTTTGTTTGGATGCCAAGGTTCAGTGGCGCTCCCTTCCCTGAAATTTTAGAGGCCCCTCTGGAGAATTGTCTCCGCTTTCCTTTGCTCCAGGCCTGATTAAGCCTGTTTGCTGAAGGTACAGCTAACAAGCCCATGTCACTACATCCAGCGCCCCTGTGCCCCCCTAGGAAAGAGGTTAGGGTGGTTCAGCAAAGCCTAACAACGTAGAAGGAATTCGGTGGGAAAATGTCACTGGTCAGTCTAGGGCTGCACCGAGACAGGGCGGGTTTGCCTTTACAAAGGGGCTGAAAGAGTCACAGAAGCACATGGGCCGGGGTCTAAGGAGGGCACATCACAAACCCGTTGTGGGGGCTGAGGCAGGGTGGGTGGGAAATTGCTCTTTAAAGGGCGGTTCGGGTAGCTGGATATTTCTCAATTCACAGGGACCCTCTCTATTTCCAAAGCCACGGGAAGTCCCCAAACAAGCACGGCAGTGTCTGAGCTGGGTCAGCAACTCCCCAGAGCCTGTTTCATTCAGGTGCCAAATGCCTTCTCTTTGAATGATCCCGAAATTATAACTCCTCTGCGCACTGCACCTCACCCCGCCTGCCAACAAGTTCCTCGTCTCGCGGGCACTGCCAGGTGAAAGTCTCCCCTCCTCCCCAAAATGGCTTTTAAAAGGGCTGAGCAGGCTCCTTCAGCGTTAATCATCTGAGGATCTGAGGGGGATCAGTACCCTTTTGTAGAGCACCTCAGTCCACACGGGGAGCGCAGGACTAGCCAGGGAGCCCCCCAAGCCTGCTCGCCTCCCACGGGAACCTGGGCTGAAACCCCTTCCATGGCAGCCACTTGCGCCTAGAGGGGACACCAGACAGGAAGGAAGACACTGGAGAGGCAGCCCGCAAAGCCGAAGCGACAGCGCCCGGTCCAGCTTCCCAAAGCTAATCCCTCCGTGCCCCCCTTTGGCCATTACTGCTCCATCCCTGCTGGGAAACACCTAACAATGCACTTTAGGAGAAGTACTGACCCCATAGGAACTTTCCTGACTCTGCTGCTCAGATGGGGGCGAGATCTCCAGGCCACGCCGAGCCCGAGTCACTTCGCTGGGAATTTTCAGCTCGTTTCACACCCAGGGAAATCCCCAGGGCGAAGAGAAATTCTTCCTGCTCCTTTGCTGGGGGGCTCCTCGCGCGCCCGGGACACACAAACACGGATGCGGACAATGACACCGTATGGACAGTGTGTGGCACGTGTTTAATATTTCCATCACGGAGGTGAAGGCGGGTACAGAGGAGCTTATCCAGTCCTTAGCTTACCACGGAAAAGGAGAGTAAATCATTTCCGAGCTAGAAAAGAGGGGAAATGACCTCTGCTGTTCAGTCCGACGCGAAATTTAAGTCTGAGATGCATTTTAATACATTAAATTCAAAAATAAGGGTAAGATTTATATTACTGTATTTAGACTGCCAATAACTTAAAAATACAGCAAAATGTACATTCTTTATACATGTTCCATAGATGGTTCGTTTTGTATTTATTATACATTCTCGTTATGTTTAAAATAGCCAGGAAACACTTACAGGCCGGAGATAACTAGGGGGTTGTAAGAGGAAATTCTAATTATTGGGATGGCTCTATTTGTATAAGCAGACCTCCTGCCGCACCGGGATTTGGTATGGGATAAGATAGCGTAAATCTGTTATCCCTTACTTTAGTCTGGAAGGGGGAAACGGGACCAGGAATCATCTACAAAAGTACAGTTATAAATGTTACCCCTGAGGACAGAAACCAAAGCACACGGCAGAGAATTCAACTGGTTATTTACATTCATGAACTCAAGATTAAACCACTTTTGAAGAAAAAAGCAATAAGCCCTAACACTGAATGTATATAAAGTTTAGTTTTCCAGGTAGTTTTAAAGGGTAGAAAAAATCAGAAGATTTTTTTCGTACCTCCAGACTACAAAATTTGGCATACAAAATTATGTGCCGATCGCTTTAAGGCTAATATACAATTACTAAAAAGAAAATGATAGGCAACATCTGAAATGCAAGTATTTTAAGGTTTAAAAATATTAAATTATGATTTTTTTTCGAAAAACGCCAATTAAAGGATTATAGCAAAACTTTTTCAAGTAATTTCTAACTGAAGCAAAAATCCGTATGTAACAGCTACCAATTCTAAGCAATGTATTTACAGTTCAGCTGTTGCATGTTCAGTATGAGTGACCAGCTTTTTATTTTACAGTCCCAATTACGCCATTTGTTTACAATATATAAAATAGTATTCAATTCAATTCGTTAAAATACATACAAAGTATTGTTTGCTGCAGTCTTCCTATATGAGCCACCTCTACACATTTTCCTTTATTCAAACGAAAGTCCGAATCTCCAGCGCTGCCTGTTATGTAGAAACAGTGGCCAAGAAATACATCTCGGTAGGATGAGACACAAGAGACCTAACAGGTCTATATGTGCTGGGACATACCGTTCACTAAACTTCGAAGTTGTTTTACTACTGTCTCTATTAGCTTCTGCTTGTCGCGATCATTCTTCCTGAACTGTGCAAAAATATTGTTCTTTTTGCTAGAGTCTTTCATTCTGGGAAAAAAAAAAGTAGAAGACATAGGCATGTTCGAAATGCAATCAGCGAGAGAAAATCGGACGGGCTAAAATAAATTCAGCACTACGTTTTCTATTTTAGATGTGTTCTCTTTGCATTAACAAGAGCTAAGAGATTACAAAAAAAATCTTTTGGGGGTCCCTTTTACTGCCTCGCTGTGTTTTTAGAGTAAATCCCAGGCATTCAGACCCAGTCTTAACAAATACTACTTAAAAAACGTTTAAAATCATTTAGCTAAACATTATATAAACAGGAAACATAACACTAAAATTACATTTGCAAATGAACAAAACTGAAGGTTGTTTAGATTCTTCTCCATCTGGTTCCATTTTTTAGTTTATTCTGAATGAAATGGTATGTCATCATTCATTGAAAAATTATCCTAAGTCTTTTTATTGCTAAACTTAAAATGAAATATAATGGTGATTTAAAAACGAAATACTGACAATTAATGTCTAAATAAAAAAGATGGCATATGGATAACATGATATGGAAATACATACATACCCTTTATGCACTCTGCAAAACATGCATTCATTGCGGAGAAAGGAAACAAAATCAGATAACATATTTAACTAAGAAGATATTTATGATTCGGATATATACAGGAAATTGACGATTTCTTTCTAGTCAAAATGTATCTATGCGGTCCTTTCAGTCTGTTTCTCAAATCTAAATATCTACTATAGCTTCAAATATGAGAATGTGCAGCACATAGATTTAACACCGAGAGTTTTAAATGCTTTATTTGACAAAGTGACAACTCGGTAGGGGGGAACCACGGTGTTAGTGTATTGAGCTACAAGGCACCGGAAAAGTTTGAATGAGTCTGTGAGCTTTGAACACATTTTGGGACCTAACTCTTGTTCAGTGGTGTTTGGGGTTTAATTTCCTAACTCGAGATACCTGAATTTTCCCTTTGGGCACAGCAACGCTGGGCAGATCGCGTTACAATCAGTGTAACATAGTATGGATTCATAAAACACAGTAGCAGTTGGCACTGACATCGCTATTTAACACTGGGACACAGAACAAACTGAAACGCTCATTTCTAGATTCAGTTGTATGAAAAGAGCCTGACAGCGTAACAGAGCTAGCGCTCTGCTGTCCAGGTTAACACGATCGGTATCTTTATGGTACAGACTATGCTAATCTTAAAGGCAAGGAAAAAGGGACCCCTCCCCCCAAAGTGCTTGCGCTACATACTCACTTCTCCAGGAGGGTAAGGGCAGTGCTTGGATTTACTCGTAAGTACTTAGAAGTAGGTTGACCATAATCAGCTAGGTAGGTTGACCAGTCCCACACCATGAAAAGGTCCAGTAGCTATATGAGAAGACAGAAAGACAAGATGTAGATCCTCTGTTAAGGTTAGGCCTATGCTTGTGTCTCCTCGCGTGCTGCAGAGGGGAGAATGGTGCTTTTTAAGACAGGTCCATGAAACAATCTGACCAGCCCAGTGGTGTTTGCAAAGCAGTTCTCACATCATTTGCATTTACACGGAAACCTTCTGCACAAGTCACTTACAAGTCTCCCTCAGAAATAAATAATTAAAAGCGAAGGATTAGGCTGCAAACACCTTAACTGTTTAACCATTTAATTTCGCCTAAGGAATATTTCATTTCACTGGCGTGGTTGGCTCTACTTTAGGTTTTCTTGGTCTGCCGGAAATAAACCAACCTAGCAGGAGAGTGTTAGTGTTTTAAGCTTCCCATTTTGCGGGCCCTTCAGAACATTTTACCTTTGAAAGAGAGTTTGCAGCTCTACTTTTTTTTCCGGAGTAATTTAAACCAGAGGTTCAGATAATCTTAATTAAGTGCATTAAACAACCCCCGCTGGATTCTCCATGGTGACTGATCCTCCCCGGGATTGAAAAAGGGCGGCTTCAAGATTCTGCTTGTTAGCCCTGGGAGCTCTCTTAGTCCAAACAAAAATAAAACAAATGGAAAAAAAACAGGCTCTGTGTTCGGTAGCATTTTAAAATCGAGTATTTGCTTTATAATCTCCCGTCAGAGCTGTTGTCAAATATACAAGTAATCTTTTAAAAGCTAATGTGAGATCTAAACTAAAGCAGCAACCCCTTTATCCAATTTTAAAACCATAATCCCCTTTAAGCCAGTTAAAACCCACTTCCTATCCACGTTTTAATTGTTTCAAACAGCTAAATACTTTACTGCCGTCAGTTCGGCTTCCTATGCCTGAGCTTTGTTGTTTTCATTTCCCTTGGAAGCAAGGAGTTGTTGTGGCGTTTGTTTTGTTTTTGCTTCTTTAAGCAACACAGAGGGCAAAAGAGCACTTCCATGATTTATTGGCGCGAGCCAATCTGTAATTGCCCACTTGACTGGCTCTGTAATGATGGGAAACGGGAGAATCCTCCGGTAGTGCCCGCCACACTGCGATGTGAACTTAAAGATACCCAGGCCGCCTTCCAAAGCAAAGGAGGCAGGGCCCGGCCTGGGACTGTAGCTCCAGGCGAGCCCCGAAGTTGCTGGCAATTACACTCCCTACCTCGCCCTGCTTGAGTCAGATACAAATGGCGCAAACCCCAGTTTCCCAGGCCCATTCCACTTCCCCCCTGGCTACCTGGGAAACAAAGGACAAACCCCGCCGGGGAGGATGATTTTTCAGGCCTCGTTCAGGCAAACCCCCAATTGACGTCAATGGGAGTTTTGCCTGAGTCTGCTCAGGAGCTTACTCAGTCCAGACAAACGAAGCATCTTCGCAAAGGCAAGGCGGGTGCCCTGCCGGCTGCTCCGTAGGGGGAAAGCATCTGAAGGGAGGCCGCGCTGCAAGCAGAGCGAGCCGGACCGTCCCGCGGAGGGGACGGGGCCGCCGGCTGGAGAGCCCCGGCCGAGCGCTGCACAGGGGCGCGTCCAGCAGCGGCTGCCATTGGGTGCTCTGGTGACCAGGCCACCCCGACACCACGCTCCCTGGGCGGAGGGCCGGCCGGAGCACGGGCACCTGCCTTCATGCCCGGCCCCAACCCTGCGTGGTCGGGGAAGCCGCGGGAAGCGCTGCCGCTCGCGTCCGGGGCAGGGCTCTGGGCTCCGAGGACCAGGCGCGGGCAAGGGGCGGGCTGGGCCGGGCCAGGCTGTGGCGGGTTCCAAACAATCGCGGCCGCCGCTTTGCGAATCACCCCGGGACCAGGCGCTCGCCCAGAGGCTCAGCAGAGCCCGGCGCTGACCGACTGGACCCGCCGAGAGCCGCGGCGCTGCGAGCCTTTCCCTCGGCCGCAGAAAGGCGGCTCCCTAGCGATTTGCGGCTGCAAGCGCCCCCCAGTCCTCCCGGGCAGGGCGAGGCGGGCAAGCCCCGCAGGTCGGATGGACCGGATCGAGTATTTTATTCTTTGAAACGGACCCTACAACGCAAACACCCAGCAGGCGGGGCCGGGGCCGCTGGCAGGAGACATCTGCCCCGAGTCTGTTACTGAGCAGAACGCAACGCCCTCAAGTTCACGTGAAAAACTAGATTCAGGCCATAATTACAAAATCCTTAGGAAAACAACACGAGCCTGTGCTTCCTCGACCCCCACATTTACCACCCTGCACTCAGGGATGAAAATCTTGGCTATTTTCCGCAGTCGGATCGTATCTCTCAGGCGGCATTAGGCTTTGCTAGCTTATCCCGCAGCTTTAAGACAAAGTTCATTTTTGGTACACCCTCCTTTCCCCACCCGTGCATCATTTGCTTAGGGGCCCCAACATTGCCTTGACAAAAGTTCTCTGGGAGTGGATGTGAACAGGAAATAAAACACTTCTAACACTATCTCAAAAGTAGCTTATTGAGTCAACTACAGCAGCTTGTGTTCTGTTTTAAAATCCTGTATTTTCCCCCAATGGTTCCTATTAGCCTAATTCAGTGCTCACTAGTCCTAGGAAAGGGTCAGCCAACAGGAATCCAATTTCTTCTTTCCATCCCCAGCATCCTCAAGCCCTTCTGATATTCAGTCTTTGCTGCAGAATAATTTTGAAAACAATTCCTGGTTTCAAGCAGGGGTCAGCTACCCTGATACAAGTAGTGGGTTGTAGTCAGACTTTGAACCAGTTCAGCACACCATAGCTCAAATCTGCACTGTAGACAAGGTCTCAAACCAAACTCTGTGGAAGTAGGTTTGGTGTAACAACATAAAATAACCATCATAACAACAACAACAACAACCATAATGACAAATGTTTAAAATCTTTTCCAGAATTTGCTTTGGGGAACAAACTTCCAATTCTCTTTTCTCATTCCTCCTTTTACTCTCTGCTTTCCACTTACAGAAAAAAATCACCCAATCACTGGTCTGGGCTTGTTACAATATTAAAACATATCCTTCAACAGAAAAATAATCCACCATAGTTGATTTCTCATACTATTTCCAGCAAAGAATACATACCAATCAAGGTGAGATGATGGAAGTAAAGTAATGGGATAACTAACTTCACCAAAGCAGACTATATTATTGACAGGATGTCAAGTTTTGAAAATCAAATGATGGCACAAGGGAAGATTGTAGAGCAGAGCCAAGAAAAGGCTGAATAATACAATCTCTCATTTGCTAGACCTTATTTTAGCATATTCCAGACTAAAATTTCCTCTATACAATTTCCTCTCTAAAATACACCATCTGGGAACCAAGTTCCTACAACAAAGGGCTTCCCCATCTATCTGGAGTGAACATTACCCAAATAAAAGACTAGTGTGACAATTCTGGTGGCTGTTTACTCAGAAACTCACTTCAGATCATTAAAATATTTTAAAATTAAGTTCTGTTACAATAACTAGCCTGGACAAAACTAAATCATGGTTGTTTTCATTTTTTTCAAAAAGGTAGCCAGATGGGGGTATGTTTAAGCTGGTTTAAGGAGGCTATGTAAGTATGACAAGCTGCTAGCAATAGTATTACAAAAATGCCCAAAGTCCCCAACCGATATCAGGGATCACTAGAGTGGGTTCTGTGCAAACACAGTGAAAGGCAGGCTGGGCCCACCCTGAACAGTTACATGATACATATTTAAATTTGGGAACCCAAGTCCTTTTTTAAAGTCTTGATATATTAATGAATTAATAACTAAGACATAAATTGCCACTATGTATCACAAAAGGTGAAATCGTGACATTTAAAATTAATTTTTAAAAATCAGTTATATTAATTATATTGTTACATAAAATAAAGAATAAATTTTACTTACATTTAATCAATTATGCTTGAATTAATATTAAAATATTAATGTTTGTTATACTTCTTCATAGATAGATGTATAATGGATTTGTGACGTATTTATTGATCTGTTGCCTCAAACTTCTCTAGGGAGCATTACAAGCCACAATAATGTCCATGAGTGATTTTATGTTTAAATTTTTCATTTAAGTGAAAGTTGTGTAAAAACCAAGGACTGGAATTTATTTCTTATTGGTTGCATAACCAGATATAGTTAAAACACACTTTACTCCTGCTCAGGGTCAAATGCCAATTTGAGCATATACTCACACTGTTTAACTCAAAAGCTGATTATTTAAGTTGGCAGCATAACATTACTCTTTAGTCAAGCAATGCATTCTTTGGAGAGCCTCCATGATAAACACAGAAGATGCAGGTCTTTTTGAAAGGCAGTGGAATATCTGCCCACAGAACTGTCCCTGGGATATGGTGAATCAGTTTCAAGTGGAGTTCCCCAAGGATTGGTTTTAGGGCTGGTTTCATTCAACATCTTCATTAATGACCTGGATGAGGGGATGGATTGCACCCTTAGCAAGTTTGCGGATGACACCAGGGCTATGTCTATATACTCGCGGCTTCTTGCACAAGAACATCTTGCGCAAGGGTTCTTGTGCAAGAAGCCTTGCGCAAGAAAACGTCCACACTGCCACGTGCGTGCTGTGCTTTTGCCCAAGAGCTCCTATAGCAGTGTGGATGCTGTCTTGCGCAAGAAAGCTCCAATGGCCATTTTAGCCATAGGGCTTTCTTGTGCAAGAAATCCCTGCTGAGCATCCACACTGCCCTCTTGCGCAAGAGCTCCTGTGCAAGAGGGCTTACACCTGTTAAAAAAGAGCATAGCTCTTGCGCAAGAAGCCCTCTCTTACCACGCCGTACTGTAAATTTCCTTGCATAAGAGTGGGCGGGCAGTGTAGACGCTCTGAGGATTCTTGCGTAAGAATGGCCATACTTGCGCAAGGAGCCGCGAGTGTAGACATAGCCTAAGTTAGGGTGAAAGGTAGATAACGCTGGAGGGTAGAGATAGAGTCCAGAGTGACCTAGACAGATTAGAGGATTGTGCCACAAGAAATGTGATGAGGTTCAACAAGGACAAGTACAGAGTCCTGCACTTGGGATGGAAGAATCCCAAGCATTGTTTCAGGCTAGGGTAGGACTGGCTAGGTAGCAGTTCAGCAGAAAAGGACCTGGGGATTACAGCGGATGAGAAGCTGGACATGAGTCAACAGTGTGCCCTTGTAGCCAAGGTTAATGGCACATTAGGGTGCATTAGGAGGAGCATTGCCTGCAGATCTAGATAAATGATTATTCTCCTTCATTCAGCACTAGTGAGGCCACATCTAGAGTACTGCATCTAATTCTGGGCCCCCCACTACAGAAAGGATGTGGATGCACTGGAGAAAATCCAGCAGAGGGTGACCAAAATGATTAGGGGATGGAGCACTTGACCTACAAGGAGAGGCTGAGGGATGTGGGCTTATCTAGCCTGCAGAAGAGAGGAATGAGGGGGGATTTGATATCAGCCTTCAACTTTCTGAAGGAAGGTTCCAAAGAGGATGGAGAGAGGCTGTTCTCAGTAGTGACGGATGGCAGAACAAGGAGCAATGGTCTCAAGTTACAGTGGGGAAGTTCTGGGCTGGATATTAGGAAAAAACTATTTCACTAGGAGGGTGGTGAAGCACTGGAATGGGTTACTTAGGGAGTGGGTGGAATCTCCATCCCTAGAGGTTTTTAAATCCTAGCTTGACAAAGCCCTGGCTGGGATGATTTAATTGGGGTTGGTCCTGTATTGGATAGGGGGCTGGACTCAATGACCTCCTGAGGTCTCTTCTCGCCCGATGATTCTATGAATCTGGGTGACCACTCTGGGCCCCACACTCTGGGGGACCTTGCAGGCTGATGCGACTATTCAGTCCTGAAAGTGACAGCTCTGTCCTGGTAGTGACAGATTTGTCACTTCTGCCCCAGGCACTGCTGCCCCTTAGGAACAGTTCTGAGGTATCCAACTCAGCTTACATGAAGAGAGAGCTCTCTGGGCAATGCGTGAGAAGAGCTGCCTGTGAATGAAATCCAAAAAAAGCTAGCACACTAGGTGGCAGGGTTTCCAACTGTCTAATGGAACAAACCCCCAAACCCTTGCCTTACTCCTTTCCCAAGCTCCCACCCCTATGCTGAGTCTCCCATCCCACTTACTTCAGCTCCCTTCCCTGTCAGTTATCTCCACTCACCCACACACACTTTTACTGCCCTGGGGCAAGGGGCTGAGGCGTGGGCTCTGGGAGGGAGTTTGGGTATGGGAAGGGGCTCCAGGCCGAGCCTGGGTATGTGGCTGGGGTGCAGAATGGCATGCAGGGTGTGGGAGGGTGTTTGAGTGCAGGAGGGGTGTGGGAAGTTGTTTGGAGTGCAAGAGGGGGTGCAGGTTCTGGAAGGCAGTTTGGGTGTGGGAAAGGGCTCTGGCCTGAGCCTGGGGCAGGTGGTTGGAGTGCATTGTGGGTGAGAGGCTGGGCTCCAGGAGGGAGTTTGGGTACGGGATGTGGATTCTAGGTGCAGTAAGAGTGGAGGCACTTACCTTGAGTGGCTCCCAAAAGTGATTAGTATGTCCCTTTTGGCAATGGTTTCTAGGCTGGGGGAGCAGTGAACTCTGCATGCTGCCCATCAGCAAGCACTGCCTCTCTTCACAGGCACTGCCCCTGCAGCTCCCATTGGCTGCAGTTCCAGCCAAGAGGAGCTGCAGAGTTGGTGCTTGGAATGGGGACAATATATGGAGAGTGGAGACCCTCTGTCCCCTTCCCCACTGCTGCAGGGTTTCCAGGAGCAGAATGGAGCGAAGGTGGGCAGGAAGTCTACCTTAGCCCCATTGTACTGCAGGACTGTTAGTTCCCCAAATCTCCTGGTTTGGCTGCAGTAGCTTTTGATTCCTGCAGACTCTCAGCAAAACCAGAAGGACTGGCAACTCGGCAGAGGTGTGGAGCTACCCAAGCTAGTCAAAGGATGAGGTTGAGGAGAGGAGTGTGTGCTAAACCACAATCTTTTCTTGGAGACAGGCATCTAAATTTAGGTTGCAGGGAAGTACCTACTTCTGCTTAGTGATCCATGAACGGGAACCCACTGCCTGGAGTCAGGTGGCTTAGGCACCTTTGGAGTTTCTTGTGGGACCAAATTAGGCACTTCACACAATCAACCTGATCCAGTAAGCATGCTGAGAGGCTGCCTACAAGATCAGGTCCCACACCTGCCTTGTCTTGGTTTGTGACTTGCTCTGGGGCTCAGGCAGAAGGCGGGTGTCTAGATGCCTAGAGGGGGCAGCAGTATAAATGCTCACAGGCAGAAACCTAGGTGCCTAAAGGACTTGAACTCTGAAAACTGCGTGAATTTAAGTGCCTACAGGAGTGGTTACCAACCCATTGACCACAAGTGACAGGTTGATTTTCGAGACTCTCCTAGCAGATCGCAGTCTCTGGTAGGAAGGCAGGCTTGGCATTAAGCAGAGCTCCATAGCCAACAGCATGTGTTCAGGTTCCCCTCCCTTCATGTTGCTTTCTCTTGCAGCTGCGCCTGGAAAGGACCCACCTGCTGGCTGTGCTGAGTGGGGATGGGGCTCTGATGTCAGGGCAGGCCTGCCGAGAGAGGGGACAAAGGGGGCAACTGCCTTAGGGCCTGGCAATTCTAAAGGGCCTGGGGCTCCTTGCTACCGAGACTGAGGCAGTGATGATACCCAGAGCCATGGGCCCTTTAAATCACTGCTAGAGCACCACACAATGAGCTCCAGGCAATTCTAAAGGCCGGGTGCCCAGCATGGCATGCTCTGGGCATCACTGAGGACTGGCTCCTCTGGCCCTGTCCTTTCTGCCCAAGGCCCCATCCCTTTCAGGAATGCACCCCACACACCTTGCCAGAGCCCGGCATGGCTGTCGGCTCCGCTGTATTAGGGTGTCCCCCTGGATCTGCCCCCATCTCCATAAAACAGAGAGGAGGGAGGCCAGCCTGACTGGCTCAGACTCTGAACACATTCTGAGCACAACACAAACTGTCTGCATTTCTTGAAGAGACAGTGCGCTCTTCCTGGGATTTCCTCAGCAGCCAGCTCAACCGATCTCTCTCAGGTGTGCCCTCGTATGCGCCCACTCTCTCTCTTCCCTGTTCCCGCCTCCTCTTGCCTCCAGACCCCATGTCTGCAAAGCAGGGGATAGGAGACAGCCTGAGTCCGGACAGGAGGACTGGGAGCTGCTGTGGTGTTAGGTCTACTCTGAAAGAGGAATGCCAGAGGCGGTGCACTATTTCTGAGCTTTCTCCAGCAAGCAGCTTGCTCTCTCTGGGTTACTCACACACATACACAGTCTCTTCCATATCACCTCCTAACACATACTTGTATTATTATTGTTGTCACTGCTTGGTACTTCCTGAATTGCACATACATTTTCGGTAATTTTATTCTTTCAAAGTATTCTGATTGGTCTGTGCATTTCATACATTTTATTTCTCTTACACTTAAATTTAATTCTTTGAATGGTAAGTTCTAGAATCCTGGCTGGAGTAATTATCCATATGGTAACTTTAAAAAATATATATATTATATCTAGTTTTCTTGTTTCTATTGGTAGTGCCCATTGGCCAGGAACGCATAATTGCAGCCAATGGGAGATGAGGGGGCCGTGCCAGCAGAGAGGGGGAGTGCTCACAACCATGTGCCCCCCACCACCAGGGGCCAAAGGGTCTTGCTGGTCCCTTCTGGAAGTAAGCTGGGTCTGAGGCAGGCAGGCATCCTGCCTTAGCCCTACTTTGCCAACTGGAATCTGCTTGTAATAAATGCTGCCCAGCGAGAGTTCACCCCACCTTTAGCCTCCTCCCAGAACCAGCACACCGCCCCTCATCCCCTCCTGCAGCTGAACCCCTAAGCCCCATCTCAGAGCCCTCATGCTCTCCTGAACCCCAACCCATTGCCTCAGCCCTGTGAAAATGGGTGATGGTGGGGGTCAGCGAGTGGCAGAGAGAGGGGGGATGAAGTAAGCAGGGCAAGGCTTTGAGGATGAGGCAGGGCATCGGGGAAGGAGCAGGGGAGATCCTGGGTTACCCTTAAATCAGGGGTGGGCAAAAGGGCCTCTGTGGGCCAGATTCAGCCCGCCAAGCAGGTTAATCTGGCCTGTGGAGGCTCTGCCATTCCCCCCGCCCCCAGGCCAATTAGGGTCTGGGGGGCGCAAAGCTTCCTCTCACCCCGCCAGGAGCACGCAGTGCTTTGAAGCGACAATCAGGGTCTGGGGGCGCGGGAGCAGTGCAAAGCTTCCTTTGCCCTGCCTCGGCCCTGCGAGGAGCATGCGGCACTTCAAAGTGCCATGCACTCCTCACAGGGTGGGAGGAGGCTTCGTATACTCCCCCACCACCAGGCCATGATTGACCTGGGATGCGGGAGTGTGCAAAGCCTCTTTCCGCCCTGCCAGGGGCATGGGTGCCTAGTGGGAAGGGGGGGACAAAAGGGCTCCCCCACCCCCAGACAAATCATGGTCTGTAGATGGGGAAGCCCAGAAGCATCCTTGTCCTGACTCTTCCAGTTTAGGCCCCGTCCCTTCTGGGGCAGCCTGTTTGAAGTGGCCCCCGGCCAAAAATTATTGCCCACCCCTCCCTTAAATTCAGAAAGTGACCTTGGGCACAAAAAGGCTGGAGACCACTGGCCTACAGGGGTCAGTGAGACTTTTGTGGATTGAGAGTCTGGAATGTAGTCACCTAAACTGCATATAAAGTGCCTAAATCTGGAGTTTAGGTATATAAGTACCTTCGTGGATTCCAACCAACTGCCTCGGAGGGTCGAATAGGTGAGTTTTTGAAGCAGCTAGATCCCAGTACTTTAAGGATTTTGTAGATTAAAACTAAACTTTGACTTCTATTCGGAAGCAGATTGGCAATCAGTGGAGTTTGTGAAGCCCAGATTATGGTCAGACCAGCCTTTGATGCATGGTAGGCTTGCTTCTGCATGTTTGTTTTTACTTACTTTTATAAGTGCCCAGAGGCCCTCATCTGTACTGGAGCCCCACTGTGATGAATGCTATAAAAGCTATAATAAAAGACAGTCTCTATGCCAAAGAGTTTACAGTCCAAAGGGGGATGAGATGCCACAAGTAGATGGAGAATCAAGGTGGAGAAAGGAAGGACAAGGATAATAACAATAAGGACACATATTAGCCAACAGTACAATCTAGAGATTTTGCCTTCTTAATAACATAAGCAAACAAGATATATTAATAACACATTAGTATCTCACCTGTCTGCTTCTAACAAGTAGGCATTTTACCATGGGCATCACAACAGAGGTGATTCTTAAGAGACCCATTTCAGCCTTCTCTGAGTGATTGTTTTTGCCCCAGTGAGCTACTATAATCTAATCTGTGGCTAGGACCATGTTAGAAAGAATATGGCTCAGTCTGCTGTCCACTCAAAGGTAGAAGGTAGCATTCCTTATCATTATTGTAATCTGTAGCGAACCTGCATTCATGCTGAGTTTAGAATGACCTTGAGGCTTTATGTCACTTTGACAATTTGTAGTCTAAAGCCCTTGGACATTGATGAGGTCAGAGTTTTAAAGTGCTAAGTGATGATGGTACCATCATCTTAGTCTTTCCTACAGACAATTTCTCTTGCTTTAGCTGCTGATTGCTTCCAGGCACTTCATCTTAGTGATAGCGAAGGCCCGGTTGGAAGATTAGGGCCCAATTAAGAAGGCAAACATGCTCATATTCCTAAAAACAGGCTGCATGCACATATTTCCCACCCAAAAGTCTTATTTTCCTTGTCTAGTGTCATAGGCCCACCCTGTGCTCCCTAAACTTGTTTCAAGATACATAGAGGATACAACTGCAATAGTCCATCAGTTAGGGTACTAACATAAGCTTTGGGATACCTGGTTTCAAGTCCGTGCTCTATCACTGACTTCCTCTGTGACCCTGAGCAAATCAGTTAGTCTCTGTATGCCTCAGTTTCTTATTGTAAAAAATTGAGATAATACTCCCCCTCCTCTCAGGAGTGTTATGAGAATAAATATGTAACAGATTGTGAGGTGCTTGTATACTATGGAGACAGATAAAAACTGGAGTATCAGTAAAGGGAGTGTTAGGTGCTAGTTCAGTACTCCCATGGTTTTAACATGGTCAAATGGCTACACAGCAGCCAACTCATCCTGATAAGTTTATTGAGCTACAGCTGCTACCACTACATTGTGGCAGAGAACCACGAAGGACCTACAATCAAATGACACATGCCATCCAATCATAACTCTCCTCCTGATGAGGTTCGGGGCGACAGTGTAATAACTATGCACTGCTGCTACAGTAAGTTGGACATAAGGATAGAATTTGCTGAAGGCTGGACGGGTGTTGTGTACAATTCCATCCCTGTGCATTTTGCCCCACTCACAGCTACATGTATTGTTGTGACATACTGCTATATATAAAGGGGTTTGACAGCATGTACTGTACAACGTGCGTGGGCAAAAACTGCCTGGTGTGCAATTTTTTGGCTCCGTGTTCTGGCCATTCATGTCACCAGCATCTGATTTGCTATTTGGCAAATATACTGTCAAAGCAGACAGTTTGTTAGGGACAAGAGCTAGCTAACAGCCAACACACTAGCAGGGCAGATAGCTGATTTCAGCAGCATAAGATGAAAGAAAATGTATCTTCATATCAACCCTTATCCAGCTCTTAAGACTCCTTCAAGCATATGGCCAGGAGTACATGGGCACTGCACAGGTTCCAGACTTAGATTGTCATTCAACTTTTACTTCCTTGTGCATGACAATCACTACTTCTCTTGCAAAAAAGCATGAAATTTGGTTCCTTTTTTTAAACTCTTGACTATTTAGATGCCTCTTCCTCTTACAATATGACAGATACAAAGATAGGCACATCATTGAATGATGGATGTGTTTTTACCTGGGGGATGGTCTGGAGCATAAACTATCTCCATAATCTAAACAAAAACAATAACAGCAATTTCATGAGTACTGTAGACTTTATGGCATTTTACTCACTTTTTGAAACATGCAGCTGACAGCTCTCCACTAGCCTATGCAGTATTTCACAGAAAAGCATAGGAATTTATATGCAATGAATTAACTACAGGGAGGGTCCTCTTGTATTTACAGAGTGGAAACATATTGAGACTTACATCTACAATATCTATTAAGAAACAGAATTACACTACATCTTTTTCTCAATTCATAAATACATCTATATAAAGATAAGATGTCACGAAATTCTGACATTTGCTTGCTTCTTCAATAAAAAAACAAGATGAAAAAGAACAAGACTTTTCCTATATTAGCTATTGTGTGTTCACAATAGGACGCTTATTAAAATGATCTTTTAATGTGACAGATTAGGGGCATGCAAAACCACAATAAGAATAAAGATGAAACATGTGTTGAAGTTATGCAATCACCAAGATGCCTCACCAAAGTAAAGATATAATGGCAATACTCTTTTTGGATTTGGTTTAAGATGTTGACATGACTCATAATACAGCAGATGTAATATGTTAAATATGCTAAATTGCACTGAAATAAAGGAGGTTTGTAATCCCTGGGGATTTAAATCCGGTAATAATATTAACAAGGGACAGGACAAAATGTATTGAGGGCAAGTCTAATCACAAAAAGGCTAATTCTGCCAAAAATGGAAACCAACTAAAATATAATTGTTAATTGCCATATAGGTTTAAGTGATCCCACCCAGTGCTTTCTAAATTATGGGACACAAGTCTATTGAGAATTTGCTGGTCACCTGATCTTACAGCTCTCCTTGCTTCCAGCTGCCACAGCACATGTAAGACAACTAAGATAACATGCAGTATTTTCTTAGTGCTACTTTCTCCACTAAAGTAGCTTCTGTAGTTGCTACAGGAACATTATATAATTATGACTGGAAGAGTGGTTGTATAATAGTGAATGGACCACAGTGGTAGGCATAAGAATAAGAGAAATAAATGCATGTAATTAAAGATGTCAGAAGGAAATTAAGTGTTATTTTTCAATCTGTTTATGAAGTACCAGCTAAATACGGTTAACAAGAACTTAAAATATAAATAGTTGTATATAGTCAGATTTCTAGTGTTGAATATTCACATACACACTGGGCTATGATAAGTAATACAGGTGACACCCGACTTATGACTGCCCGACCTGCGATCCCCCACATTTATGACCTGTTTTTCATGCGAGATAGCTCCTAAATCCCTCCAATTTACATCCACAGCTTGCATTTACGACGGCATACGATGAAGACTCCACATGTCATCACAAAACAGGAAATGCCCAAGGTCAGTCAGACTCGCCAGTCTGTAGCTGCTGCCTGAAGTGAGCGTCTCTCTGCCATATCGGTTCACCATGAGAATAAGGAAAAGTGATGCAGAGAGTGGAAAATCAACCAAGAAGCCCAGGAAAGCCCTTACTTTGGAAATCAAACATGAAATTTTGAAGCTTCACGATTCGGGCATGAAAGTGTATGAATTAGGTAATAAATTTGAGTTGTCTCATTCAACTGTGAGCATGATTTTGAAGGACAAGATTAAATATCTATGAAAGTGAAGAGTGCAAAGCCAATGCAAACAACACTGATTAGAAAACGTGATGGGCTCATTCCCAAGATGGAAAAACTTTTAATTTTGTGGATAAATGATCAGATGCAGCGCCTCCATATGCCTCTCAATCAAGCAATGATTTCGGCTAAGGCTAAACATCTCTTTGAGGAGCTTAAGAATAAACATGGTGAAACATCCAAGGACGATTCTTTCAACACTAGCAAGGGTTGGTTTGACTGCTTTAAGAAGAGAGCTGGTTGGTTTAACATTCAAGTGCAGGGAGAAGTAGCCAGTGCCGACATGGAAGCAGCGAAGGATTTTCCACAGAAGTTAGCCAAAATTATCGAAGAGGAAGGCTATTGTTCTCGGCAGGTGTTCAACATCGACAAAAATGGACTTTATTAGAAGAAAATGCAATTGAGCCCAACTGTGATGAATGCCATTGAGCCTCATTTCTACATCGCAAAGGAAAAAAAGTCAATGCCTGGATTCAAAGCAGCTAAAGATTGATTGACTTTGTGGTTGGGGGCTAATGCTGCAGGGGACTGCAAATTGAAACCAATGCTTGCTTGTCTACCGTACTGAGAAACCAAGGGGGCATAAGGGTTGGGTAAAGGGAAACCTTCCGGTCATTTGGAAATCAAACTCCAAAGGTTGGGTGATTGCATCTCTTTTTGAAGATTGGTTCAGCTATAATTTTGTTCCTGAGGTCCAAAAACATTGTGTTGAAAATGACCTTCCATTTAAAGCGCTGCTCATATTGGACAATATTCCAGGCCATCCCAGAATTCTTCAACAAGCTAATCCAAACATCAAGATTGTTTTCTTGACCCCTAACATAACTGCATTGCTTCAACCAATGGATTAGGGGGTCATCAATTCGTTCAAGGCTTATTATCTTGGAGGGACTTTCAAGAGGCTGGTAGAAGCAGTTGACAAAGAAGGCGGACCAACAATCAAAGAATTCTGGAAGTCTTTCAATTTTTTGAATGCTGTGAAAATCATTAAAGAAGCCTGGAATGCAGTCACCAAAACCGACCTCAGAGAAGTTTGGAAGAAGCTCTGCCCTGAATTTGTTCAGGATTTTGAAGACTTACAAAATCCTTTAGCACAAGTCCCTGGATCTGTGGTCGAGATGGCAAAATCGACTGGATCTTGAAGTCTCTCCTGAAGATATAACTGAGATGTTGGATTCTCATGCTCAGAAGCTCACCAATGAAGATCATTTGGAAATCGAAGAAGAGGTTTGGTCACTGAATCATTTGGTCAATCATTTGGTCACTGAAGAAGAGGTTACCGTTGAGACTACCTCCCCCCCAAGCATTTACCATTCAAAGACTTTCGGCGGTGTTCAAGGGTCTCGAGTCAGCGCTGAAAATTTTTGAGAAAGATGATCCTCATTTAAAACGCATTTCGAAGGTCATTTTAACAATTAAGAATGCCTACGCTTGCTACAGGGAGATTTTCTATGAAAATAAGGCATCTTCAGTCCAAACCTCATTGGATTCCTATTTTAAGAAGCCTCAGGCAGTCCAGTCCATTGAGAAAAGCCCCCCAGAAACTAACTTTGTCTCAACCAAGCTCCCCCAATCTAGCCCTCCTCCTCTTGGATGAAGTTTAGATTTTGACGATCCAGATGACCCAGAGGCAGTCCCAGTCCCTCCTCTTCTGCTTTTCTCCAATTGAAGGAGATGAAAGTATTTTCTGTGCTTTATTTTCATACTGAATGTTTGTTTTAAGTAAATAAACGTTTGTAAAGGAATATATTAGTGTTTTATTTACTTTTCCTCCATTTTCATAGTCAATTTTGCTATTTTTAGGGTATGAAATGGGTTTCCGGGAATGGAACTGCCGTTTATAACATTGTGCTTATGGGAAATAAGGGTTTGACATACAACGGTTTGACTTGTGACGGTCCTCCAGGAACCAATTAGGTTGTAAGTAATCACCTGTATCTGATTTCCTTTTAAAAGTATAATGTGAAATTTGTTCATATAGAATGTAAATTTATCTTCTCATAGACAACATGCATAGCAATCCTTCAAACTGAATGAGTCCTTCCTTTCTCCAGCTTGGAGGTAATGCAGAGCTGTAACTGGCAGCTTCCTTCCATTCACCAGTATCATGCATACTTGAGGATCCACTCTCTCTACATCTTATCAGAACAGACTTGACACAAAGCTGACAGATATGGTCAGACATACAAAGATACCAATGTTCATTTACTTTGACTTGAGGAAGATCTTGCTGTAAATGCTTTATCCCAAGCTTTTCTCCTGTAACCTTCATGCAAAACAAGAATGGGCCAAAACAGCAAGTCTCACAACATTTGATAAGGGAATTTTCCAGGTAAGCAGAACAAATATACCTGATAAGAGAAATATCAAGCTAGAGCATATTTGTCAGCCCCTTAGTCTGTGACATAACTAACAAGAAGGAGGAAAAGAGGAAAGCACAGAAACAACTCCCCATATAATTGCATTAGAAAGGAGGAAGAGAAAAGGAAAAGTTCCATGTCCAGAGAGAGAAACTAACAAAAACATTATACAATTATAAAATGTCAGTAACTATGTTTGCCACTTCTTGGAGGATTTGCCTATGTAAAAAGTGAGTATGAGGAGGAGTCCTTCCTGGTCCAACTTCTAGTGAACATCACTGATGATTTTCTCTGTTGAGGCACATTCTCTTCCTGCATACAAAGAATCTACTGTCTGTTATGTTACCTACCAGAGGTATCTTGTTCCCAGCTTTATATATATATATATATATATATATATATATATATATATATATATATTAGTAGTCCTGCTACTTTTCCATCCCTGCATCTTGGATTATATTTATGAAAAGATGCTGTGATTTCCTGAGAGTCTTGGTCGTACGTATTTTCCAAATGCTCTTCACACATCCAACACTTGCCCTACACCTGCATTTTGAGGTGAGCTGGATTTGGATAAAAGGAAAGCTATGCCACCTCTTGCTTCATGTGGACTGATGCAGGCTCTTTTAACTGAAAAATTTCTGATATCTTAGCTACCACTTGTAGAAGATACTGAGCTGTTCCTCAATTAAAAGCGTTCCTAACTCAGTCAGTTGATGGCTATCAGGAATGCTGTTTTGATCAACATGAAATGTTGTAGTAAGACTGATCCCATAGGTTAAAAAATAAAAAGTTCATAAGAGCTTTAGGGATAAGGTTCAGATTCCAACTTAAATCCACAAACTGAAAGTAAAAGCAGCTGTGAATCATAGAATCATAGAACTGGTAGGGACCTTAAGAGGTCATCAAGTCCAGTCCCTTGACCACAGGGCAGGACTAAGCACCATCTAGATCATCCCTGACGGGTGTGTCTCCTACCTGCTCTGAAATACCTCCAGTGATGGAGAATCCACAATCTCCTTAGGCCATTTATTCCAGTGTTCAGTTAGGAAGTTTTTCCTAATGTCCAATCTAAACTTTCCTTGCTGAAATTTAAGCCCATTGCTTCTTGTCCTATCATCAGAGACCAAGGGGAACAATTTTTCTCCCTCTTCCTTGTAACACCCTTTTAGATACTTGAAAACTTCTAGCATGTCCCTTCTCAGTCTTCTCCTTTCTAAACTAAACCAAACCCAGTTATTTCAGTCTTCTCTCATAGCTCATGTTTTCTAGACCATTAATAATTTTTGTTGCTCTTCTCTGGACCTTCTCCAATTTCTCCACATCTGTCTTGAAATGTGATGCCCAGAAATGGACACAATACTCCAACTGAGGCCTAATCACTGTAGAGTAGAGTGGAAGAATGACTACTCATGTCTTGCTCACAACACTCCTGTTAATGCATCCCAGAATCATGGGGGGGGGTTTTTTTTTGCAACAGTGTCACACCGTTGACTCCTATTGACCCCTACATCCCTTTCTGCAGTACTTCTTCCTAGACAGTCGCTTCCCATTCTGTATGTGTGAAACTGACCGTTCCTTTCTAAGTGGAGTACTTTGCATTTGTCCTTATTAAACTGCATCCTATTTACCTCAGGCCATTTCTCTAGTTTGTCCAGATAATTTTGAATTATAACCCTATCCTCCAAAGCAGTTGCAACCCCTCCCAGCTTGGTATCATCTGCAAACTTAATAAGCGTACTCTGTATGCCAGTATCTAAATCAAGGATGAAGGTATTGAACCAATCCCAAAACAGACCCCTGAGGATCCCCACTTGTTATGCCCTTCCAACATGACTATGAACGATTAATAACTACTCTTTGAGAATGGATAGTCAGACAGTTATGCACCCACCTTATAGTAGCCCCATCTAGGTTGTATTTCTCTAGTTCAGTGTTTCTTAAACTTTTTAAGACCAAAGAACACCAAACAATTTTTTTTATGCAGAACAATGATTTTTTGTTAAGCAAAGAAAAAAAAAGGTCAGGGGGAAGTTATTGAGCAAAAAAAAAAAAAAAAAAAAGTTATTGAGAAAAAAAAAAAAAAAAGCAGGGGGAAGTTATTGAGCAAAAAAAAAAAAAAAAAAAAGGTCACCTGCCCCTTTAAGGATGGCCATTTTGAACTTGTTTCCGTGGCACACATTGGTGTGCCGCAGAACGCAGTTTAACAAACATTGCTCTAGTTTATTGATAAGAAGGTCATGCAAAACTGTATCAAATGCATTACTAAAGTCAGGGTTTACTATGTTCCCAGCTTCTTTCTTATTCACAAGACATGAAAGCTAAGAAAGTTATCAGATTGGTTTGACATGATTTGTTCTTTACAAATCCATACTGGCTATTCCCTATCATCTTATTATCTTCTGGATATTTGCTCCATTATCTTCCCTGGCACAAAAGTTAAACTGATTGGTCTGTAGTTTCCTGAGTTGTTCTTATTTCCCGTTTTATAATGGGAACTATATTTGCCCTTTTCCAGTCTTCCACTAGCATTCCCTATGCTAGGCATCCCATCACCATCAATCTTCTTGGGGAAAACCAAAACAAAGAAGTTGTTAAGCACCTCTGCCATTTCCAAGTTTCCTGTTATTGTTTCTCCCTCTTCACTGAGCAATGGACCTACCTGTCCTTGGTCTTCCTCTTGTTTCTAATATATTTGTAGAATGTGTTCTTGTTAACCTTTATGTCTCTAACTAGATTTCAAACCATATGTCATGGTTTCAAAGCTCTTGCCATCTTCCAATAACTGGAAATTGATTTATTATAATTTATGCTCAGTGTGTAAGTAATTCTTGGAATTGCATCAGTCTATAAACCTAGTTCACCTCTCAAATACATCACAATCAAGGACTTTTTTTTTAAGAGGTAGTTAAGGTGTTTATCATCTGCTCTGAATATATTTTAGGATCTTCCTTTCTACATGTAGACTCTAAAACTCAGTTTAAACCTTACTCCGAAAATGTATTTGCAATGATTGTCAGTGAGATTTGAATTAATCTTTGTACTATCCTTGAGAATCAGTCTCCCTACATTCAAATATTCATTTTTAATACTATATAGCTGCATATTTATACTGTAATCAGCAAAATGTTATTGTCTCCACTGTGGCTGGTTCTATACAGGTGCATATGAGCTGTCACTCTTTTGCTTTTGGACAAGAGCTGGGCACAATCCTGCTTGGGAGACTCCGTGAGACATCTAGAGCTAGTGCAGAGCTGTCCAGCATAGAAGCGAATGTATGCTGCTGTGCTGGGGTTTGGTTCGAACTAACGCGTACCGGCACGCACTTCCTGGTTCGAATCAGCTGTTAAGAGGAGTAACGCGCTGGCAAGATCATGCTAATGAAGCGCGGAATATTTAAATCCCCGCTTCATTAGCAGTTTCGGTTGTCTACATTTGCATCCCTAGCTCAAACTAGGGAGCAAGTGTAGATGTATCCGTAGAGAACAAAATAGATAATTTCTCCTGGAATAATTTTAGAATAATTTTAAATGATCTAAATAGATGGGTACAGATGCAGTAGTGCCTTTATCTATATTTTACTAACAACATAACCAAGAAATAGTTCTGCCTTACCGAGCTAAGCACAAACTATTTGAGAGTTTGTGAAAAAGATGAGCTGCACATTTAGCCTGTTTTAATATTTGTGAACTTAAATCCACATACTGAAAGTAAAGTTATTGTTTTACTGCATTGCTATTAGTTATACCACTTCTAGCCACTTTCTTTGAACTCAAGGATATCTCTTATGCTAAACAGTTTATTAACCCCTAATCGCCAAGTTACTTCTAGACTTGATTGCATGTGTAATTACCTTTTGTCAGGTACAATTTGCCTGATAAACATGTCAGAACACTTGCTGCTTAGTCTGTTTCAACAGATAAATGCTGTCTTTCCACAGCCTTGGGGCGTAATTAACAGAGAAAAAAGGCAGTTATAAAAACACACAGAAGCTGATTCACGAAGGCAGGAGTTCACAGCATGCAGCCCGCCAAGGCCTATTTCATGGCCTGCCATGCTTGCCTGCGCGCTTATTGAGTTCCAACCTGCTGTGACAGGGCAACAGTGGTAACACTGATTTAACGTAAATTTCCACATGAACTTCAGAATGGGGTGGGATGATGCCTACTTGAAAAAAATGAAAGTGAAGCACCAGATAATGATACTGGTAGAACTTCCATGAGGGTCAGTGTCATATGTATATGTTTAAGTACAGAGTTTGGCATGGTACTAAAATTATATAATGGATATGGGGTGGGGGAGGATTCAAATGATTAAAAAAAGCTGAGACTTTTATTCTTGGGATTTTAACTCTGACTCATCAGTCCTCAGAAGATTCCAATTTCTTCCCAACGGTGTTTATGAGTTGTGTATCCATGCACTATGGGGAGTGCAAAAAGAAATCCCCACCTGACCTCTGGATAACCCAAACAGGAGATTAGCCCATTTCCAAGCAAAGTAGGTTGTCACACTGTTAGGCCAATTGCTTCTATTGACACTTTGCATAAACATCTTACACAGGGTGATCAGAAAGGACTGTTATGCCATTAACGTTCCTTTTTATTTTTTTATACCTAAGCCCTACAGAATAAAAGCCTTTCTGAGTTAGGGATAACAAAAGGGTCAAAAGGCCACCAACATTCTTCTAAGTAGGTACAAATCTGAAAAGTTTAAATGAACTGAAAAGTACAAATTAGAACGTTTTCAGTATCTTGAGGAAAAAAGCTTTTCTTACCCAGTTTACTCTAATTTGACATTATATACATAGTTTAAACTACTGCAGTGCATTTATATTTATTTTTAAATAGTGAAAACATGTATCTTCATCTTAACAAAAAACAAGCTGCTTAACCATCTTAGCCAATCAGTAATCTAACCAAATATTTAATAATTGCCATTAACTCCTCATGGAGAATAATGTTTAAAATGTACAAAAGAAATTATTTTTTGCAATGCTACAATTTAATTCCCCCAATAATTTACTTATAATTTATACACTATACAGTTTGCGCTACATAACAAAATACTTTACATTTTCCTTACTTTTGTTTTTGCTTTGATCAGAGTTGGAAACAATCTCCTTTTAATAGTATAAAAGCCACCTGCTGGGCATTGCAGACTACAGCTAATTGGTAAATTCTTTGAAATTTAGATATAATGGTTTGTGACCTTTTTAATTAAAAAACCCCAGAACCTAAAAGGCTGGATGAGCTCCTCCAGGAAAATAACGCTGTTGAGCATATATAATTATGAGCTATACTAAGACACTTTGAATAGTGAATACAGATTAACTACATATATGCATTTTAAAATATAGATATATAGCTTTTAATCTAAATATTTGCATATAATTGTTATAAATTATTGTCTATTTTAAATAATTAAAATAAGTATTGCAAGTGTATAGATAACACATTTATTATTATTTTAATTCTAGAAGTGCTTAGAGGCTTCAATGAGGGATTGAGCTTGGTCATGCCAGGCAATGTGCACACATGGACACATAGCCCATCTCTTAAAAAAAAGTCAGTCCTTGCCTAAAAGAGCTTACAGTCTACATAAAAACACTGTCTTTCATTCATAAGGATCCAAAACTGTGCAAAGAAGACAGAAAATATTTCAACTAGCAACAAGACAATCCGTGAGTGGATGGCACCAGGCATTCTGCACCAATATCACTATATGATACCAGGTTGATAATCATAGGATAAAAGTGTAAGGAAAAACTGCTTTATAGCAAATAAAATCCCTTGCACTGTGAATGTGCACGTGAATATATTTGCAAACCCAACATTTTAAACATACCCAGCAAAAACATTTTTTCACTTATTAGAAGAGCTTGCTGAAATCAATGGGGCTACTTGTGTGATTAATTAATCAGGATTTGATTACTAGTGTTATTCTGTAAACTGTGCAAAAAATCTTCTCAGGAAGTATGATATCATGTCTCTGAATTACAAGACTCCAACTACATACTTTGGTATTTATGTCACATCACTGAATTACAAAGCTTCATCCCATCAAAACGTGTACCATCTACTCTTGCTCAACTCAGCGCAAGCAGTATTTTCAAAACAGTATTTTCAAAACACAGCTGATTTGGAGGAGCTTTAAAGACCTGGCCACATCAATAGTATCTGAAGGAAGCAGGAGAGAATTGAAACATCTCAATGGAATTAGAACACTCTTAGATTTGTAAAGTCTGAAGGAAGAAAGGACTGTCTTTTGTGTATGTTTGTACAGTGCCTAGCACAATGTGGCTCTATGATTATGGCTTCTACGTATGCCCATAATACAGATAATAAAATAATAATGTCTTCTTTAGTCAGTAGGAATAAAATATAAATAAGCACAATGTACACGTATAACAACAACAATAATAAAAATTCAGTTACAATATTTTTAGGTTATATATGAAAAAAGCTTCAGACAATAAATAATATCAGTCCACAAAATGCATCCTTTCCATATTTATTGAAGCACAAATACCATGAAATAATCTTCTAAAAGAGAACTGAAAAGCATGGGAGCAAAAGGATGCAGATTTAGACATTTTTTACTACAAATAAATAACATACATGTTTAAAAATACAGATATGCAATTTAAACGTGCTGAAAACAAGCAATAAGTTCACTAAATGTAGAATAATACCAGCATCAAACAGCTCCAATTATCACTTGATCTCTTCAATGCTGACAAAAATCACTTTAGCCTAGTTAGCAAGTCTGCCTGCTCACTTGCCAAAGTATTTTTTATTTACTCCTGATGACTTATTTTGCATCTGTGATGAATTTTAAAATCCTCTCACTGATCACATAACAGGAATAACACTCACTAGTATAATATTTCAAAGTGTAAACTGATCTCTTGATCAGTGAATGTCTCTCTAGTTTATGCTACTCTTTTTTCTGTATCGCTCACCATTTAAGAAACATGCTTTCAAAGTGATGTTCCAGGAGTTAGCTATGCAATTCCCACTAGTGTCAATGGGAGTCGCAGGGTAAATTCCTGGGCACTGCTTTGAAAACTGACCTCTAGATTTTCAAAAGTAAAGCAGTTTGTGTGTTAAAAAGGCAATGTCTTGAGACTGCACTTTTTAGAGCACTTCATTTAAGTTTGATGCTTTTCAAAAAACTTACAGATTACATTCACAAATTGTACTTGTAAGTGAAGGTTTAGGCATTTACCAAAAAATTAAGCTCTACTTTTACATTTAAATACTTACATCTGTTTCATATTTATGTCCATAAGTGAAGATAGTAGCTGACGCTATCTTGAATGTTAGGTTATAATCTCTCACATTTGTAAGTGTATAATATGTAAACTCAGAGGTTATGACATCTGAACCAGAGGGAACTGTTGTTTTGCTTAGAAAAAGCCAAAAGTTCAAACTAATCCTTTATAACTTAAATTCTCCAAGGGCAGAATACTTTACTAAAATCTGGACCTTGAGGTATATCCTGAGAGATGCCTGGTCTTGTTCCATTCATGAGTAAACCCAAATACACCTCTAATTCTTTGGCACTTCAAATGAATTTAGGACTGTCTAGAGGGAAAAAAATGCATGCTGTTGGAGTTATGTGAATAAGACTGTGTCCTGTTAGCATAACCGGAAAAACATTCAGCTCCTACAACTTTTGCAAATCCCATTAATACTTAAGTCAAGGTCTTCTGAAGAAAGTTGCTGTGAAGTAGTAATTGAGGCAAATATTAGGTAACCAGTCCAGTACAATATATAATAATAGCAATGCAATACAAAGATTTGTGTAATTACAGTGCAAATATTCTTTATTATAAAGTGCCTTCTTCCTCATCATTAAAGAATAATGGACTAGTGACGAAACAACAACAACAACAAAAAAGCTGTCTTTTGAGTTCAGAAAGAGACAAGAGTTTCAAAAGCAGCAGTCTGGCAGACAGTCAGTCTCCAGAGGGCAGGGGTTCTGGCCAAATTGTTCCTGCGTAGTCGGTTAGCCTGTACATGAAGTCCCTTTAGACAAAGCCTAAAACTATGTCAATGATAAAATTTGGGTAATGAAAAATTGTGCATTATGCACTTTTCAGGTCATTCACCAATTTTTGATCTTATAACACAAAGGCATAGGCTGTCAAAGATCATGCAGGGAATTATGTGCAGTTCCCCAAAACAGAACTTATACCTCTGTACTTGACAATATTTTCAAAACCTAACTGACATGCTATAATTTTGATGAAACATAATATTATAGCAGAAATTAAAGATATAATTTTAATATAAAGACTTTTTCCTGGGTTTATAATTTCTACTTTAGGTTGAAATATTGCATGTAATATCTGATCTAGAGAGTGAATTTTTATCCAAATTAGGCTTTTATGGCTGTATTCTTCAATAAGAGGCTATATTTTTCTATAAGTAACTTTTTTAACTACATCAGGTTTAAAACTGGCTTATTCCTAATCAGAAACACTTGATTGTGAAAAATTAGATTGACAAGTGACATATTACACATATGGCACATAAGTTTCTTTTAATAACATGTGTTGTATCTCTATTAAAAATGTATCAGGTGCTTCAACCTTTTAGATAAAGTTTCATTTGTGGTGTCTTATAAAATGTGCATTTACAGCTGCTGATATCTAGGAACAATAAAATCCACCGTTTTAACCAGGTCCACTTTGCTTTTCTCTAAGATCTAAAATTGGGTGTAAGTGGAACATGCTTTTTCTAAGTACAAATCACGTTCACTGTTTCATCCATTATTTTCAAAGTGGTTGGTGGACACTGTTGGCATGCCATTTGGATATCCTACTACTAGCCACTGGGAACTGCTAACATAATTGGTGAATGGGTTCTTTGTGACTCTACCCTAAAACACAGAGCTATTGTCTCTGGGCTTACGCTTTGCCCGAAATTCAACATTATCATTGTAGGTCTCGCTAGGTGTCTACAGTTCTAGTAACTTATTCTAAACTAAACCTGGATGCACAGATTCTTAACCAATAAGTCAAATTGTGTGGAAAAATACCATTTTGAATAAGCTGATCCAATCTGACTTTATATACATGCACATAAAATATAAAAAGTGAAACTACTGTACTACAGAAACTAAAGTGTTAGTGTGAAGTTTGAAACTCCAGTCAGGTTATTTCTAGGAATCCAAAGTTTAGAGTTCTGAATAAGGATGTTAAAGAGCAGTTATTTGGCTAATCGTGTAGTCAATACAATTAGCTGCAGCGGTAGTAGCTCCCAGAGGCAGCGAGAGCCAGGACTGAGGAGTCCCGGCTCGCGCTGGCTCTGGACCGCTGTGGCTCTGCATTTTAAATGTAGGAAGAGCACTACATTTAAAATGCAGAGCTGCAGCGTGGGTGGCTCCTAGACTGGTGCAAGCCGGGACTGCTTGGCCCTGGCTCGTGCCAGGTCCAGCAGCTCCTGTTCATGGCAGCCTGAGCTGGCAGCCAACAGGGGCTGCAGCTGGAGCAGCCCTTGCTCGTGGCCAGCCCTGGCCACCAGAGCTAGGGGTTGCTTGGTGGCAACAGCCCCTGTCTGCAGGTGGGCCCAGCTCCCCACTGGTACCCCTGCAGACAGGGGTTGCTTCTCAGCAGTGTCTCCTATCCCCCTCACTGTCCTGGTTAGAGGCAGTGGGGGGAGGGGGGAAGTGAGGGGCAGGCGGCACCACGGAGATTGTGCTGGGGGAACTGGCTTTTAAGCCGGCTCCCCCCAGCACCAGCTCCTGTTCCCCCCACCCCATACAAAGGCAGCAAGGGGGGGAGGAAGTGAGTAGTTGAGTACTCAACTTGACTACCTGATATTCTTAGGCTTATCAGGTAGTTGAGTAGTTGACTAGTCACTTAATCCCTAGTTCTGAAGACAGTTATGATCTGAGAACATAGCTATGTGAAATGACAGAAGAAGGAGGACAGTTTCAGCACTGTTCGGTTCTGATGTGACCAACTGTGACACGAGAAGCTTTAAAAAACTGAAACTGAGACTGCACAGGAGGAGAAAAAAGAAAAAAAGATTTCTTCACTTCCCTTTGCAAAGTCCCAAATTTGCAGAACTGCTCCAGGAGGTGAACTGTCACGTTAATATGGACTGTCTATATCTGGTGACAGAGTTCAGAATATCTTTCTGGGGAGAAGGGGAAAGGAAGAAAAGGTTTCAATTTTTTTTTTTTTTTTTTTTTTTGCAATCAGATTTTTCAGATTCAGATCAAATTACATGTACATAAACCAGACCAAGGTATAAACTGGAGCTGTGTCTAGGAAGAATACTGAGCTTGAGCTAGCTATGGTGGTTCATGATTATATTGTCCTAGAACTGGATGCTGATGAGATGTCTACGCAGATTCTTTTAGGCATTTTCTTTGAGGGGGCTCAACTCTGGAATGTCCTGCCCTCCCACTCCCAAAGAGTTCAGTGACCTTCTGGATATGCAACAGAGTTTATCTGTTTCTGAAAAGGTTAATTGGGGCTCGACAGTAGGTGGAGGGAAGTAGTTTGTTTTGGTGGGTGAGTCTTTTTAATTTTTTTTCTCTAAAAAGCAAGTGCCTTTGTTTCACTTGCAGCACTCAGAAAGCTGTAAATATAAATGCAAGAAACAAAGTAGACTCACACTTAGGTATGTAACATGGTCCAGCGCTGGATTCCTTTGTTAGATGGCTATCAAAGCCTCCAATGTCTGACTCCAGAATTAGTACAATACATCACTAAGACCAGATTCTACCACCTCTTCAGTCTGTCTATTTTAGTCTGTTCCTTGAAGCTCTGCTCCAGATGCATATTATTTACATTATTTTTCAATTTATATAACACATCTATGGTACAGTAGTGCCTCTAAGCACGCCCATACAAATATAGCAATATGTAATAAGTTGACCAAATGCCAATAATATTAACTAAAGACTCCACCAACTAGACAACAGAAATCCTACCAAGTCAGCCAAACCTTTGCAGAAAACCAGAATGAATGTCTAAGTCTTGAAATACACCTTAAAGGTCAACAAACTTGGGCTCTGTTGATTCAAGTACAATTTCTAAAATTGGAGGCTTTCCAGTGAGACCCTTTTGCAGGTAAACTAAAGTCAATAAATCTATGTCACTCATTAGATGAAGTGTCCAGCTGATCTCAGCATCTTGAGTTAGACCATGAGTGAACACACACCATACCATAACTTCAGGGACTTCATAGGTCAGAAATCAACACCATGAGTTGCACCCAAAAACCAAACACAAGTCAGTGCAATCTGTGAAATGCCGTTTGAAAAACCTGTTAACATTCTGCACTAGCTGAAGTTTCTTCAAGGGCTGCCTCATGAAAAGCATGTGTTAGTAATTCAGGGTATATCTGCCCGTAGTGATTGCGTAGAGCCCTGACCAATCAGAAAGGGCTTAGAGGGAGCCAATGTGAGAGAGTAGCCTGTATAGACTTGCACCTGAAGTGGATAGACTTTGGGGCTGCAGTTGGCCATTGTGGGAGGTGCAAGACTGAGGACTATTGATATTCCTGAAAGGAGGTGAGAAACCAAGGAGCAGACACTGTGTAAAGGCGCATGGGGTACGCACCCTGTTTCCTACCCGTGTCCCAGAGTTTCTGTCTTAATGAAAATTGCTACATAGGAAATGGTCTGCTATCACCGCCTTTAATAGATGCAACCACAATCCCCGAGGCACTTCTTCTACAGACCGACTGTGCCTGTTGGCTCCTTCCACGCACACAATCGCATGGGGCTGGGGGGTAGGGGAAACCCAGGTCCGCCCTCACAACCGGGTCCCGACCCAGGGCCCTAAGAGGAGGAGAACAGCCTCGTTCCCTCCCCTATGGTCGGCGGGGCAGCCACCTGTAACACACCGACCCATGGGTTCCACGGTACCCTGCCCTGGACCACTTCCTACCCTCCCCTGGTCCACCTCGGGTTGCCAGGGTCGCGGGGGTTAGGTCTCTCCACCTTCGGGCCTTGCCCCACATGCCTCTGGACCTTCCGGTCCTGGACTCCCTGCTCCCCCTTTCCTGGGCACCGGCTCTCCTTTAAAATTTGTGGTGCACCACCAGCTAATGCCGTCATGCCCCCTGACATTCTCGCTCCACCCTTACGTGTGGCGCACCCAGCCTTCTCAGCGGGGCACGCCACGTGACGTCATCGCCCGGTGTCCCCACACTTACGGTCGCCGTGCTCCCCTCCATTCCCCGGCCGGGTTCTTGTGGCGCATCCCCACCCCCTCCATCACGCCGAGGTAGACCCAGTGCGGAGCCCCGATGCTCCGTCACACACTGACAGAGGCAGTGTCCTGAAGAGGACAACATGGTCCTGAGAGCAGCATGGGTCCAGCGTCTGAGCGTGGAGAGAATGCAGGGTGATGACAGGTGAGACATGAGTCAAAGGGTGACCTGCTGAGAGTAAGAGCTAATTCCCAAAATGGCCAATAGAAGGCACAGCGTAGTGAGTCTCAAACCCGTTAAACTGTTCCACTTACTTTACTGGTGATGAAATTGCATTCCTTAGGCCAGGCCTGCATAACATACAGCCCGAGGGCCGCATGCGGCCCGCAGGGGCTCACTGTGCAGCCCGTGACAACTATGGGTGGTGTGGCCCCATCCGATCTGCCAGCTGGGAGGAGGAGCAAAGCACCGCCGGGGAGGGGGAAGTGCAGCGATTCTCACTGATGGGCTGCCTGTGTGCAGCTCTGGCGCGAGGAGGCGGGGCGGAAGCCGGATTCAAAAAGGCAAAAGTCAGGTAGGAAAAGGGAAGGGGCTTGGGCTGAGGGGAGGGGAACAGGTCAGGAGAAAGGGGAAGACACCAAGGGGCAGGGTGAAGGACAAATGCCAGGGGGCCAGGTGGAGATGTGCTTTCCCCCCCCCCCCCCCAACAAAATTTTTTAGCTGAATGTTTGGTATTTTTTGGGAGAGCATCCTACTTGTGGCCTGCAGCTGTTTTCTTTGGAGTAAGATGGCCCTCTTCGCTTTCCGAGTTGTGCAGACCTGCCTTAGGCAGAACTACAAAAGTCCTGTGAACCACTGGACCAGGAATGCAAGAATAACCAAAATCACTTGTTTAGGGATTGATTCTAGCCAAACTGTGAGTGAAGCTAAAGCCACTTAGTCCAGGCATAATAATGTAGCTGTTGGCTGACTATCTTCAATGATTTCTCTATTCTATAGATTTTTAACCTGTACTAACAAACATTTCAGCAAGCTCTGGGTCCCACAGCAAATTCTTAGTTCTTTACTGCTCAGACTGCTATGGTAGGAAACTATGAACCATACATATTGCAGTTCGTAGAGATGAGGGTGACGATTTGTGCTTTTTTGCAACACTACTTGAAATTGGTGTCATGCAGTCTCTCCTTTTGTGTTAAACTAACCTGCATTTTAAAGATCTCCTTCCTTTCAGTGTCTCTAATGAGCCTGATGTTATGTTTCTTCAAAGAAATCACAATTCTTCAATGGGTTTCATTACCTTAGAAGTTGAAAGTTTTTTTTCCTTTGGAAACATCTTCATCCCAAGAGGACATATTTTGTTAAAACAATATTTTGGCTCAATTCTTGTTATTTGTTTAGTTATGCTGTCTGACAGGAAAAGACATGTTATGTAATCTATAACTTTGCAAGAATTAGCCTGGCATCCAGCTATTAAAAATTGGAGTTTTGACTCTTTCCTTCTTCTACTGTGTTCCTGACACTTTGATATAATATCCATTCTGAACATGTAATCCTGTGCTAGATTCTTGTTCTTAAATGCATATTATTTTCACCATTTATCGACTGACTATGGTCTATTATCACATGTAAGCAATGTTAATCCCCTAGTAATTAACACCCTTATTAAAGTAATTTGAAGATATTTAAGTCTATTACTGATTTTAATTAATTAAGCCTACTGGGTCTGTTTTACATTGTCTTTTCAATTTTTAGCTTGGTTTTATTTTTAATACCGTGGTTGTGCCTTTTCTATTAAAATATTATTTACTAGACACATTTTTCTTTCAAGTTCCATACAGATGTATCTGTGAACTAAATATTCAACATGATTCTCCCTTTTGTGAAGAGCTCTACACTTTTCTCAAGTTCAATGTGTGTAAGATTTAGGCACCAGAGTATTATATGTGTAGGGATTTGTGTGGCATTTGTGGTGTGGGGTCTATGTCACCTATGTTTGTATCCTGTTGGTGCTTAAAAATAACAGCAACAATCCCTAAGAGGACTGCTAATGAGGAATTAAGAAGTCTTCACTTTAAACTTCATATTGGCAGCATTCCTAAAAATCACCTTTTTCACTGAAATAAAAATAACAATGTGGCATCACTGACACTAGGAAAATTTCGTTTAGGTTGATTTATCGAACCACAGCTTAGATCTCTGAAGTGACTAACAAAAATAAGGTGGTTCAATATTTTCAAATTAGTTGCTTTTAAAAATCAAATTGTATGTTTGTTGCATGTTCCTCCGCAAGGGCAAAGTGTGACCCGACACACACCTACAAATCTCAGTCTGCAATGAATGACACCTTGGAAAGAGGAAAATTAACTTCCCATTCTTGTTTCTTTGGATGAGCTAGCAAAGTACAGAATAAACTATGCTGCATTTTGGGGGAAGTGCATATAATACAGGTCTAGGCAAGTGTACTCCTTCCCAAGCACAAAACTGGGCACATAATACTTAAACTATGGGTATGTCTACACTGCAATTACAATGTCCATAATTGGCATGTATCAGCTGCCTTGGGAAAGCTCACTGGGTTCAGGCTATGGGGCTTAGTATAGACATTTGAGCCAACCAGGATCTCTGGGATCCCTGAGATGGGGTCCCAGCATCAGCCTGAAATCTACATTGCTATCTTATAGCCTGGAAGCCTGAGTCCTGCGAACTCTAGTCAACTGACTGACCAGCTACAGGGATCAAATAGTCTAAAAACTTTTCCCTTCCCAAGCCAGAATTGACCTGAAAAGGCTCTCCTTTATCACCTGCGCAACAATTATTTCACAGACTCCAATCTCATTTCATCCTCCTCTTTTCTTTTTAAGAATATTCTTATTGTATCACAGTACATACCATTTTAAAAGTGGTAAGTACAGACAGAAGAAAAAAGATAACGATAACAGCAGTAAAGTGCATGTAAGGGCAGGAACAAAACAGTTTTCTATGTGAGTCTTTCTCTCTTTCCTCCCTTATATTTAAGATGTTCACTCTCTCTTCCACCATTTACTGCATTCAGCTTCCTAACATCTAGTCTCCTCATGTCCATGTATTTTCTTCCCATCTTTCCTATTCTGGCTCCCCACCATCACTAACTTTCACCCCTCTTCCAATTTCTCTGTCTGAGTTCCACTGTGACTGCACGGTCTTCAAGCTGGTATGACCTCTTTGTCCATGCTCGGAGCTAAGCCAGTTCTAAGAGTTCAGGGATTTAATTTCAGGGTCTGCAAGCCCTCACCTTCACAAAAAGTTCCTGTACTCCCTGCACTGGAACTTACAATAAAAGCACAAGTGACCCCAAAAAAGGAGCCAGTACAAAGAAGATGTGGAAGGAAGTCAGTTTTCATTTCAGGTTATTGATGGCAGCCAGTCATGGACCTCAGGATTATTATTTACCGCTTGTTTTATGGTAGCAAAAAGAGGCAGAGAAGAGCAATAGTTTGTCCGCCAAAAGCATTAATTATGTATCTTTTTTTCAGGCTGCAGGGCATCAAAATATTTACTGTTGCTTTCAAACTGAAAATCATTACACATTACATTGCTGTTCTCACTTCTTGTTGTGAAGATTTCAGTAGGCTTTGCATTAGGCCCGATGAGAAGAGTCTGGTGACTGCCAAAGTAACAGTCTCCACAAGGAAAAAAGGAAAATTGCTGAAGTGAAGAAAAACAATCTGTTGATTCTTGGTCTTGATATACTTATAAATACTACTCATGAGTGACAGACAATTTAGAGAAGGATGCAATCAGAATGAATTAAAAGTAATTTAAAGGGTAAATTCATATAAACTGCTGGGCTTATTATATTATTCATCAAATTAAAAATTCTACTGATTAAATCAAGTTTGGAGATATTATAATTTTAAGGAACATAAGAAAATAAGGACGGTTATACTGGGTCAGACCAAAAGTCCTTCTAGACCAGTATCCTGTCTTCCAACAGTGGCCAATGCCAGATGCCCCAATATGATGGGGCGGGTCGCCTCCCACTTACTACAGCGGCATTCCCCCTGCACTTCCCATGGTGCTGCCAGTGCGTTCAAGTGCAGAACCTCAGCCCCACGGTGGGTTTGTGGTACCAGTGTCCCAGCGGACTTTAGGACCCGGGGGGAGATACAGAGGAGCGTTGCTCCGGGAGATGTGGGGTGCACGATGTTTAAAACCCGGAAGGGCAGGTAAAGAAGGGAAGAGAGAGAGCGGGCAGTATCCCCCCCCCCACCTCCGGCCGAGGAAAGGCTGGTTGTATTTTCCTCAACAGGGGACAGAGACGAGGAAGCTGGGACAGCCAGGCCTGGCATTGTGGAGCTACGCTCTCGCCCTGAACAACGCAACGGACTGAGAGTCGACTAAAGACTTGGACTACTGGGGCCAAGCAATTTGGGTGCACGGGGTTAGAAAATGTTAAGCCGGAAGGACGGCAGGTAGAGGAGAAAGGGGGCTACAACGGCAAGCCCACCACCTACTAGTCGTATTCCTGCTACTCTGGTGGAGAATGTGGGTAGTTTAAGGAATAGGGTTTAGGGTTATAAAAATGGTAGAGAGATACCGAGTGGTGGGGTGTGAGAGGGTAGAGGCTATGGAAGCCAATAAGGAATGGTTGGCGGAGAGCCACCGCCAGCAGCAGCAACAGCAGGTTCAGCTGATGCAGCAAATGACAAACCAGCAAAGAGAGCAAAACCAGTTAATGTGGGAGTTATTAGAGATGCAGCAAAGGCTACAAGAAAGTTGGGCTCAGCAGAGGATCCCTTTTGCTGGTAACAGGGGCAACATCGTTGGAGGGGGCAAGGTCGGCCCTGGTGCTCCCACTGAGGTTGATGAAGATGGGCCCAGGAGATGATGCACAAGCTTTCTTGATCACGTTTGAGAGGGTGGCGGCGATAGCGCATTGGCCTGAAGAACATTGGGCCACCCTCCTCGCACCGTATCTCGCTGGCCCAGCACCGTTGGCATACAGAAGCCTGCCATCCTGTAACGCCATGCATTACCACAAAGTAAAAGAGCCATATTAGACCAGACCGGGGTGACCCCAGAGACCCACCGCAGGTGGTTCCGGGCTGAGCAATACCGCCCAGGAGAGCGGCCGCAAGCGGTGATATAATGACTACAGAACCTCACAGGACGATGGCTAGAACCAGAGAAGAAATCCGGGGTACAAGTGGCTGAGATGGTAATATTAGACCAATTCCTGCAGATCCTCTCCAAAGAAAGCCGAGTCTGGGTCCAGCGCCACCAGTCATCCATGCCAGGAGAAGCAATGGCCCTTATGGAAAACTATCTGGCCATGGAGAGAGACAAAGGAAAAAGGCCGAAGACACTAGGGCCTCCAGAGTGGAGAGGCACCAACGGTCGAGCCTGACAAAACAGGGGACGAGAAGGAATGGGGCCAAGTCCCCGGTCACCCAAACCGTTTGGAGAAGGAGTCCGGATGATATGGCATGAACCCCTAGGACAAGCAAGCAAGGAAGAGAACCACCCCCCTCCCGACAGAGGAGTCAACGCCATCTCCCAGTTTGATGTGTACCCCATGCCGAGGGTGGACGAGCTTTTAGAAAAGTTGAGCAGAACACAGTTTCTAGCCACGATTGACTTACCCAAGGGTACTGGAAGATTCCCCTTGCCCCTGCATTCCAAGAGAAAACAGCTTTTGCCACCCCATTCGGGCTATACCACTTTTTAACAATGCTCTTCGGTCTGAATGGGGCGGCAGTTACTTTCCAGAGATTGATGGACAGAATACTCTGCGACCACCATGGGTATGCAGCTGCATATATAGACAACATTATTATGTATAGTGGCTCCTGGGAGGAACACCTACGGCATATCAGGGCCGTGCTTACAGCATTAGCGGAGGCCCAATTAATGGCTAACCCCCCACAAGTGTTTTTTGAGAAAAGGCAGGTGGGCCTACCTGGGATACACAGTGGGGGGAGGCAAGGTAAAACACCAAGTAGATAAGGTGGAGGCAGTAAAGGTGTGTCAAACCCTCACTACAAAAAAACAAGAGAGACAGTTCTTGGGGTTGGCCGGTTATTATAGACAGTTTATACCCCATTTTGCCACAATAGCTGTGCCCCTAACTGACCTTGTGAAAGGGGGACAACCCCAGAGGATAAAGTGGGACCACCACTGTGAACAGGCCTTTTAGTCATTGAAGCAATGGTTGACCCAGGCCCTGGTGTTGGCACAGCCAGACTTTGTAAAGCTTTTCATTGTGCAAACTGACACATCGGATGTGGGGTTGGGAGCTGTTTTATCGCAGGAGCAAGAGGGAGCAGAGCATCCCATCCTGTATATCAGCAGGAAACTGTTGCCCAGAGAACAATACGCGACTATAGAAAAAGAAGCTTTAGCCATGAAGTGGGCAGTAGAAACGCTGCACTACTTCCTACTAGGCAACCTGTTCCAGCTGCTAACAGATCACGTGCTGTTGCGATGGCTGCAAGTGATGAAGGAAGCAAATCCACGCATTATGAGGTGGTACTTATTCTTACAATCATATACATTTGAGGTGTTACATAGAGCGGGTAAAGACCATGGGAACGCAGACTTTTTTTCCCCAGTGCCTGAAGGAAGGGGAAGAGCCAGAAGGGGACAACGCACAAGGGAGAGAGGTGTGTGATGGGGGGGGTCGCCTCCTGCTTACTACGGTGGCACCCCCCGTGCACTTCCTGTGGTGCCGCCAGCACGTTCAAGCGTGGAGCCCCAGCCCCACGGTGGGTTTGTGGTGCATGTGCGCTGGCTGCCAGAATCCCGGCGGACATTAGGACCCAGGGAGAGATACAAAAGGCGTCGCTCCAGGAGACGCAGGGTGCATGACGTTTAAAACCCGGAGAGCGGGTAAAGAATGAGGGAGAGAGAGTGGGTGGTATCCCCCTCCCCTCTCCAGCTGAGGAAAGGCTGGCAGTATTCTCCTCAACAGGGGACGGAGACGAGGAAGCTGGGACAGCCAGGCCTGGCGTTGTGGAGCTACGCCCTCGCCCCGCACAACATGACGGACTGAGAGTTGACTAAAGACTTGGACTACTGGGGCTAGGCAATTTGGGTGCACAGGGTTAGGAAACGTTAAGCCGGCAGGCCAGCAGGTAAAGAAGGGGGAGCTACGACGGCGAGCCAATCGCCTACCAGTCGTATTCTTGCTACCCCCAGAGGGAGTGAAAAGAACAAGTAATCATCAAATGATCCCTTTGCTGTTATTTCAGAATGGAGAGAGGTAACTAGAGGTGTCCTCCAAAGGTCTGTACTGGCACCAATTCTCTTCAACTTATTTATAAATCATCTAGAGAAAGGGGTAAACAGTGAGGTGTCAAAATTTGCAGATGATCCTAAACTGCTGAAGATACTTAAGACCAAAGCAGACTGTGAAGATCTTCAAAAAGATCTTACACAACTAAGTGATTGGGCAACAAAATGGCAAATAAAATGTAATGCTGATAAATGTAAAATAATGCTCATTGGAAAAAATAATCCCAACTATACATACAATATGATGGAGACTAATATAGCTATAACTGCTCAAGAGAGATATCTTGGGGTCATTGTGGATAGTTCTCTGAAAACATCCACTCAGTGTGCAGCGGCAGTCAAAATGCAAACAGAATGCTAGGAATCATTTAAAAAGGGATAGACTGTCAGATAGAATATCTTATTGCCTCTATATAAAATCATAGTACACCCACATCTTGAATACTGCATACAGATGTAGTCACCTCATCTCAGAAAGAAATATTGGCATTGGAAAAGGTTCAGAAAAGGGCAACAAAAATGATTAGGGGTTTGGAATGGGTCCCATATGAAGAGAGATTAAAGAGACTGGGACTTTTCCGCTTAGAAAAGAGGATACAATGGAGGAATATGATAGAGGTCTATAAAATCATGACTGATGTGGGGAAAATGAATACGGAAAAATTATTTACTTGTTCCCATAATATAAGAACTAGGGGCCTCCAAATGAAATAAATAGGTAGAAGGTTTTAAACAAACAAAAGGAAGTATTTATTTATGCAGCGCAGTCAACCAGTAGAACTCCTTGCCAGAGGATGTTCTGAAGACAAGGACTTATACAGGGTTAAAAAAAGAACTAGATAATTTCATGGAGGTTAGATCCATCAATGCCTATTAGCCAGGATTGGTAGGAATAGTGTCCCTAGCCTCTGTTTGTCAGAGGCTTGATGTTCTACTGCAGGGATTGGCGGTCAAGCAGGAGTAAAGTTGTATAGGCCCTTAGGAATTTAGTTGCTGGAGGGTAGGAAAAAGACTGAAAAGCTCTGGATGGGTGAATGAAAGGCTTAGATGGTGGCAAGATGTACTCCAATAGAGCTCATTGAGAGAGCCTCTGTTTTTAACTGTAATAGATACTGTGTGATCTTGGAAAGAGCACTCCCAAGGCTTGAGAAGATGGGAGGAAGCACTAGGATTAGAGATGCTTTCACTTTTGGAGATAAGTCTTATTAGTACAGCACTTTTACTGGATAAAAGAACTGGGTAAACTCTATCCAGAAGGTTAATTCCATCCTTGAGGGACAAGCAACTCTTCACATAAGGACTGGGATCTTGCTTCACCACAGTGGTTGATGTAATAAATTGCTGCCCTGTCCTCCAGCATCACTATGAGTGGCCTTGTGTGGTGTGAACCAGGAAGGGTTGATAAACATATTGTTCTCAGATCCAGGATAACAATATGGAGTGCTAATTCCAATGCCAATAATTTTTCTTGTGTTGTCTCTCTCTTTAGGTGAGTTCCCCAATCTAAAAAGAGATGCATCTATTTGAGGGTCTTAAAAAATGCTGGATGTAAAAATGCGGTTCCAATACAGACCTTCCAGCACAAAAGTCAGTACAAATCTGTTTAGTTCTGACAAGTTTGGACAAGCTTTGTCTATTTGTGGCATACTTGTTATTCATCTCTTTAGGCATCTTCAGTGCATCTTCATGTAGGGAGTCACAAATGTGGAGGCTAACATGTATCCCAAGACCTGTAGATATGTCCTCACTGATGTTTATGGGCTGCATTATAATTGACATTAGATTGGAACTGACAGATTGGACAGAATGGAGAATCTCTCCTAGGGCAGGCAGACTCTTGCTGCTGCGGAGTCTAGAGTAACTTCTAAAGAGTCTGTACTGTGCACTGGAGTTAGCATGGATTTTTTTTGTGGCTGATGCAGAGGACATTGCTAACTGGATCTCTTGGGGAGACCAGCCTCTGAGAAGTCAGTTAACCATATATGTGAACAGCGACAGCATCTTTGTGGGTGCCTTGGTGATATGAAGAGTTTGAAACGGATAACGTGATAGTTTGTCCTTATCATGAACCTTAGGAAATGGTTGTGGGAGCGGGGGTTGGATACATGAATTTAGGAATCCTGCAGGTCAAGGGCAAAGAATCTCTCTTGAATCTAATGATAGAATTATGGTAACTAATGTCACAATTCTGAAGTATTATGTTGGAACATAGTTGTTCAGGTTCCTGAGGTCAGGGATAGCTCTCCAACCTCTCTCTTTCTTGGGAACAAATTACTAATTGGAATAGAGCCCTCTTCCAATGAACACAGGTGAGAAGAGTTCTATTTCTCCCAGAATGAGGACAGAATTAAACTTATTATTTTAAGAGTTCCTCATGAAAAGGGTCCCTGAAAAGAGGATGAGAAGGAGGAACAGACTGGAAATTGATAGAGTAGCACACTTTAAAGACCTCCAATTTCCACTTGTCTGAAATAAAGTATTCTCCAGGCAGGTAGGTAGTGTGATACAGTAGTTGGTTTCCAAATGGGAGATAGTGACACAATCCATGACCTGGTGGAAAGGACTGCTCAATGTCCTTTACAAAGTTGTCAAAGGTACCTCTTAGAGGGAGGAGTTTACTGGGTAAAAGTAAGGGTGCTTACTGCTCTGTATAGGCATAGGCTTGTGGGGAGTACTTGGCAGTCTTCAACTGAGAATTCACAGGTGAGTTCACATCCTGTGGAGGAGCACCCCAATGGAACATACGCTTCAAGAAGAATCAGAAATTTCTTACCGGATAATTTTTTGATAGCAGTGAGGTTAATGGGAAAACTCTGCTCAAGTAATTTGCAATTATACTAAATAACAGAATTAAAAATTAAGTGCAGGTAAATGCTAAGATCCACTATAACCCTCACCACTTGACTGTTCCAAGTTCAAGACACATTTCTTTGGCATACCTTCACTAATAAACACACATAGCACAGCATACAAAAGCAGAATACATAAAAATTAGAAGAAGATCCACACACACAACTTCTTCCATTGAGAGATGAAAGGAAGAATAACAGAACCACATTCAACCCATGCTAGTCACTTAATGCACTGGTGGAAGTTACACAGATACCATTGTGCTAGAAATGGTATAAGAATACAAGCACAGTCGAGTTTGTGTTTGCGTGCTAATGGAAAAAACATGGTCCTAAGGAATAAGATTGTGACTTTTTTGTTGTTGCACGTATATGAGGTCATGGTAAGACAACGAGAGTGCCACAACCCTGAAGAGGAATGGGATCTGACTGTGGAAATCCACTACTAGTAGTGCAGCTCTTCTTGATAGCTTTTCCCCTAGAGCTGTGGGGAGGGTATCTGGAGGAACTGGTCTTGTGATGTCAGGATTGGGAACTGACTGTTAAGATCCATTACTGGGAAGGAGAGAGAGCTGATCAGAAATGGCTAAGAGAAAAGCACTTTCAGTGTGCTTTTTAGAAGAGCTACCTGCCCTGTCTGCTCTTTGCACCCATTGCAGTAACCATAAAAGCTTAGTTATCTTCCTGGTTCTTCCAAAGCTGATTCCTTTGTAAGTTAGATTTAGTTCTTGTGATAGGATGTTCCGACACTACACTGCCCTATCCTTGTTAATCTTATACATTGTCCTGATATGACACAGAGGGAGTGAGCTGTTGTTGAAATAACTGGCTTCCATTAGCAAGCATGTGATTGGCAGGATGATAAAGTCTTTTCCATCACAGGTCAGCTACTTTTTAAAAAGAGGGCAATCCTGCTGATCCATCTTTTAGCTACAGTCTCTCACTGAGTCCCAATTCTCCTGCCTTTTAGCTTTGATATGGTTCAAACTTTCCCCCTTGTATCAGCCCCTACCTGTCATCAGCTCCTCTGTACTGAACAGCAAATATCAGGAGTTTGACCTCAGGGCACAATCCGGGTGGGCAGGTAAAACCTGACCAGTGGACTGACTTCCTTATCTTTCATATCCCACAATTCATGAAGAAGTATCAAATTCAAACTAAAAAACAGAAGTATGACCTTTTATAAGAAGTTTCTGAAAAAGGCTATGTTGCCTTTCTAAGTTTTCTTGAAAAGAACTGTCATCTAACCTATTAAGAGAGAAACGGATGACAAAAAAGGAAGAGGGAAAACAGTATTAAATCCTTACTAAAAGGTAACTGTTGTTCTTTATGAATACTTGCATCCCTATGAGTTTCTCATGAGACATATAAGAAAAAAATAAACAAAATAACTCTATATAACTTCAACACTTAGAGGGTCAGTAACAAGCTAATAAAGCTAATTGCTTAAACTATGGTGTCTTATAAAATATCTGATATTTAGTAGCTTCTTGGTATGTGCAAAAGAACTCTGTGAAGTATTATACAGCATGAAAATTCTAGACACAGGTTGCCAATCCAAGTACAATTTAAATTATAATGTATAAGCAGTACCATAAGTATTTAACATATTCAACAACTGGCACTTAAACAACACAAATATTATTTACTTCCTATAGTAAATGAATACACCCTTGCCCCATGCTCCTGCACAGCTGGAAATTACTTTTTCCCTGAAAGAAACGTAGGCTCTTCAAGGATTTACAGCATTTATGATAATGAAAGTTGCAAAGAAGTTGTGCCACAAAGAAATCAATCTTTAAACCTCTCTTCCCTTCAACTAAACTACTTACTATAGTACAAAGTGGAAGGCATTTAATCACCCGTAACACCAGTAATAAGGGAGGATATAAACATCCAAAGGATGAAGCCTACTTGTTAAATCAGGACCTAGGACATAAAATAACAAAAGGAGAACTACATTTCCACATACCGAATTTCACTTTCTGAAATTCTTCTTCTACTTCTCCTATTATATTTCTCTTGTATAGCTTTAATGCAAGCCATGGGTCTCATCCGCTGTTCATCTATTCCAATTTTACACTATTGTAACTTCACTGATTGCAAAATGAGTCATTCTGTATTTAGACCTTTGTAAAAGTGACCTTAGAATCTGACCTTTTAACTTTATCACAGAAAAAGCTGCCCTATCCCCAGTTTTTTGCTCATTAGCACAAAAGAGGAAGGCAGTTTTCAAACAGGATTTTCATTTTTAGAGTCAATTTGGATTGCTGTGAGAAAGCTATGCAGAACTGAAAACTTTCAGAAAATACAGATAATTTGTCATAGGCCCTTTCTTAATTACCTTTTTTTCCCCCTACGTGACTTTTGTCAAGTGGCAACATTGCTGAATAATGTTATTGAAGTGCTTATGCTAATCCCTTCGTTATTTGCTTAACTAATCATTTCACAGCACAAGTAACTTTTTTACAATATTCGTGCAAAAAGCAAAAATATGATCAATTCATTTTTAAAAGATTCTATCAAATAAAAAACTGAGGAAGATGAATTGTTAGTGATGAACACACTAACGAGAACAGGAAATAGAAGTAATGGGATGAAACGAAGATAAGTAAAATTAAGTCTGGAAAATTTTCCTTATGCTGAGATCTGTGGAACAGTCTTCCCAAGGCAGGAGGCTGGAGCCTGTCACTGAAGATATTTAAAATTGAAGTGGACATAGCATTAGAAATAAGCCATCACTAGAGTGGAATGTGGCAGCAGTTTAGCAGGGAAAACACTTGTACATAACAGTTTAGGGACAGGCAGTAGGGAACAATACTATGTCAAATTGAAAATGCAGGATGTAATTCTGTAGGCAGAAGGTAATTGCCCGAAATGGAATCAGGCCAGCACACCAACTTGTATACTCTTGTGCAAAAAGTGACATAAGATCTTAACAAGTTGCAACAATCTTAATTTAGTATTTTAACCACAAGATGGCACCTCTGGTAGCACTGTGCCCCCTAACACAACATGCTGGGGAAACAGTTTATTACTAACTCACAGGGAGGAGTCCCACTAACATCACTTAAAATAACTGATGTTTTTCTAAAGTGGTTACACAGAGAAGTCTAAAAACATGAGAGATCACTGAATTGTAACGACTTCGGCGGTTTTCCAAAGGCAGGAATTAATAGGATAACAAAACCTAAGGTCTTACTTGTCTGAGGTCGATGAAAGCTAACTGTAGGGTGTCCCCCTGGAATCCTGGCACAGGCTCCGAACTAGCGAACACTGTAAGCAAAGTTGAGAAATATTAAGGAGGCATAAATAAACAAACAAAACTCAGCAACTTCTATTCATTACAAATGTGGGGTACTACAAAGGAGTAGACATTAACTATTTTGACAGAAATCAAAGAGATTATAACTGTTAATTCACATTCTCCATCATTTTAAACTCTTATGATCCTCAATTATGACACACTTATCCCACATAAAGTTCAAAACTAATAATAATGCTACAATCATGTGAGCAGCAGACTTTACACTTTTGTCCTGAGGTGAATGATTACAAAAGTATTTTGAAACTATACCAATTACATGGCTGTCAACGTATTTTTAAACATCTGCTTTTGTCATAGCATCTGCTCTATAAAAATCCCACCTCTAGCCAAATAGAAATAAAAGGCAGACACTTAGGTGGGAGTCAGCTTAATGTGCAGACAACAGGTGGAAAGTTCTAAGCACCATAATCAGGACAGAGGAGGAATGTCTGCTCATGCCTTTTAACAAGTTTTTTGATAATGGAATTTTGCTCTTTAAAAAGCCAAGAGTAGGTTGTCAAAATTGGAAGGGCGAAGTATGTTTAAAAGGCAAAAAAAAGTGCAAACGTATATTAAAAAACTAGCTGCATTATTTCAGTAAGATGTGTGACCAATGACATTTGCTGTGAAAGTGTTCTAAAAATCAAACATTTCTTTTTAACAACTTATTTTTATTGCTGTTTAAAATAGTGTTAGTGAATTAGGAAAGAAAGCAGAAAAAGGCCACAGCTTATTTAAGGGTTTGTCTTTATAAAAGTTACAAGGAACTTTCAAATTAATAAAAAATTATCCACAACAAGATGCAATTCAAATAAACCCACAATTAGGGAAAAGGCAGAGTGGATGATGTGATCTAATTAAAACTGTCCAGTGGAAGATGATGAATCCTTCAGAAAGCAGAAAGCAGCAGCCACTACCAGCAGTGTACAAAGGTGCTAGCCAGACCCACTTCTGCTTTTCCCTTTGCAGTACCTTGCAGAGCTTTTGGGGCACAATGCTCCAGCAGTTCCTTCTCTTCCTCTCAGAAGCAACACACGGGTTGAAGCCCTCCATCGAATTTCCAGCAGGAATGACCATTTTTGGGTGGCTCCTGGATGCAGCAGCAGCACCCACTGCCATCGGGGCAATTCCCTTTATGGAGATAGAACTCTGGGGGCACATGATGCAGCAGCACACCCCATCCACCTGAACAATAGTAGCACTGAAGGAGGAAGGAGTGCCCAGGTGCCCCAATGAGTCAGCAATTCTAGACACTCTGGGCTGTTCGTGGGGTGGTGAGATTGACTTTTGGATGCAGAAGGTATGGGAAAGGGGAATAACTGAATGCTAAGCCTCTACGGGCACTGGCACAGAGCTAGACCAAAGGGACATCAGAGCATACACTTCATATATGATCCAAAGAATTTCTAGCATCTCAGCTTAGCACCACTACACAGCAACAGAGTAGGAAAACCATTGGTACATGGTGTCCTTCCAGGATAACTGCCCAAAAAGGAGAGGATAGCTTATATATTTTTTAAAAGAACTAATGATACCAAGTAGACTGGAAGTGGGGAATAGTCTATTGTATAAAGGAGTAAAAACTAACCAAGCAGATAACAGGCATTTTCTGGAAGCGGGAATCTTAAGGAAGAGCAAAGGTGATGGGTTTGACACATTTTTAAAAGCTTAAATGATTCAGAGCTAAAGAGTTGTGCACATTGCAAGGCTACTGCACCAGAAGATCTTATCACTCTTCCCTCATCCTTTTACTATTTCTTGTTACATTCACTTGCTGCATCCTGTCTTTATTTAAGCTCTTTGGGGCAAGGACTGCCTCAAGTTGTCTATGTACATGTTTCTACATGCACCTTAACATTGCCATTTCCTGCCTTCTACGTGTCTTTTTATGTTAACATTCCATCCTAGTAATTCTACTTTTACATATAGAAATTTGTAGTTTTAAAAACAGAAAAATGAAGACTTTATTTCACCATACCCAGTTCTTTTCTAGATGTCAGTGGAATGCTCTGTATTGCTCAATATGACCAGTCAACAGAGGCAAGGGCCTGTGCCTCATTCCATACACATCTTTCTACACCCTATGGACTCTGGAAAAATCTTGCCTCCCTCCATACATTTACATCCACACTTACAGTACAGCAGGAGGCAGAAGTATTACCCACACACTTTCTCAGAAATGTCTATGAACTTTCCTAACTACATATGCACAGAATCCAAACAATGATGGCAGGCCAATAAAAGGTCCCATTACAAAATCCAGTGTAAACACACAAAATATATTTGTGAAACCCATATAATTTTGATATTCACACCAGTTTCTATCATGCTACCAAAAGCACATTTATAGCCTGGAGATTGTCTTCCCACCAATGTCAACCTTTTGCCATGTACCACTGCTATTCTAGAGATGTTCAAACAAAGAAGCATATGATTAATAAATACTACTCCTGGTTGAACCTCCCTGGTCCGGCTACCTTGGGACCTGACCAGTCCCAAATAAGGGAACTTGCCAAACCAAGGAAAGTCAATTCTGGCCCCACTACTGATGGACTCTGGGCTCTCCGGGACCCAGCTCCCCTCTCTCCTGGTCTCCCAGCTCCAGCTGCCGGGCTGGCTCTTCTGGCCACTGTAAGGGCTTTGCTCCTGTTGGGCTCCCTGTCCATGGGCTGCTGGCCCCAGTTCCTAGTCTGCCTGCTCTTAGCCGGGCTCTGCTGCCAACCTGGCTCTGGCTGCTTGGTTCTCTGCCCTCGGGCCTGCACCACTGACAGCCCCAGGCACTGGGCTCCTGGCTCCGCTCCCACCCCCTGACTGCTGGGAGCCTCCCACTGGGGCTCTCTGGACTGCAACATGGCAAGCATCAAGCCGTCCTGGTACAAATCTCATGCCCCTCCCCACCAACCCCCTATATACACACAATTCCCTGCCCAGAACCCCTTCTCACCCCCAACCCTGCCTCCTGCACTCGCAGACCTCCTTCCTGAACCCCTTCTTAAGGACCCAAGCAACACCAAATGAATGTACTAATAGATATATAATTTTGAAGCCAGAAGGGACCTTAGTTATGGCAAAGGTCAGACAAGTAGATTTTGTTTGGGTTACCACACTTTGATGACCATGTTATACTGCAGAATGTTTTAATAGGACAGAAAGTAACATCTAGCAAGAAAGCTTTTAATGTATCCATTACAAAGGGTCTTTTCTAGATGCTGACAAAATGTTGCCATATTTTTATCTTTCAGAAAAAATCTGCCATATTTGTTCTCAGCCAGAAGGTAATTTTTTAAAATCTGACCAAAAAATGATTGACCCATTTTATATAGTATGAATAGTGTTAATAATTTCAAAGATTTGCTACTCTAAAAAATGCATTAACTTGCATTATGATGGCTGGTAAAAATCTTTTTTGTTCTGGTTATGTCATAAGAAAATGTACCATATTTAGTTCATGGAGGGTATGTCTAGACTACAGGTTTTTTTTGAAAAAAAAAAGAGGCCTTTTTTCGAAAAAACTTCCCCTGCATCTAGACTGCTGCCATGTTCTTTCAAAAGTAAATTGAAAGAATGCAGCAGTTTTTTTGACCACAGAAAACCTTGTTTTATGGGGAAGAATGCCTTTTTTTGAAAGGGCTTTTTCGAAAAAAGTCGCTATGTAATGCAAACTGTGCTTTTTCGAAAGAGAGCATCCAGACTGCCCGGGTGCTCTCTTTCGAAAAAGCGACTTGCTTTTTCGAAAGTACTAGTTGTAGTCTAGATCCTCTTTTTCAAAAGATACTTTAGAAAAAGCCTCTTTCGAAAGAGGCTTGCAGTCTAGAAGAAGCTGGACATTGTTTTTGTTCGTAGGTCTCCCAGCATATCAATGGCACTGTTTATCACAATATGTAAACAGAATGAAATTCCATTTCCTGTGTGTATATGGACTAGGACCTTTGAGAGTGTGTGTATATACACAATCTGAGTGCATTCACCACACAACCCCGCATCATTCAACATCCAGCCCATGTATTTAATGAAGCTTGGGAGCAAGGAAAAATAATTTGCAATTATGTAATAAACTGGATGGTAAAATGTATGCACAGGGGGGCCAAGTTTTAGGACTGAGCAGACAACTTCAACTCTGGTATTTTTGGGGTGTGAATGTTTTTTCTTTTAAGTAACTTTTATATATAAAAATGGATGTGCATTTAAATAATAAATTCTAGGGAGTCACAAACCTTTTAGATTCTACAGGCCAAGTTCAGTGCATAATCTGAGACTCTTTGAATTCTTCCATTCCCCCCAACAAATTATCTCTTTGCCATCCTCCCATCCTCATTCTATTTCAGAGTTTCCATGCAACATGCTCCCATTCACCTACCTCATACTTGGGCTCTGTATCTCCCATTCCTCTTCCCTCAACATCATTCCCCTATTCTCCCTCCACATGTGAGAAGAGCTGTGTGTACCCTATTCACCCTCCCCCCCACATACTAGAGTCCCCCTTCTTCCCTTTGTCACAGGGTCTGCATGCCTCCATGCCATGGGACCCTGGTTGCAGTCCATTTCCCTCTTTCCCCAGGCTCCACTTCTCCTCCACACTAGGGCCCATGAATCTCTTCTTGACAGGGATTCTGGGTACTCCCCTCTTCCCTATACTTATTGCCTTCTTCCCCTCTTTCACTTATCAGAGTCCCCCACTCTCTCCTCATGCCAAGGGCTCTGTGTAAGCTCCAATTCTCCCCATTCCTCTTTTTCCATTGGAGGGTTGGCAGAGATGAAATAAGTGTACTGTTATTCTGAAAAATATTAATTGGCACTACAGGGACTCTCTGATCTGGTAATATCTGTGGTCCAGCAGGACCATGTGTAACCCTTCTGCCAGGCCGAGTTAATAGCAGCAAGGGCCGGGTTCAATATCTAGGGGTCTCCTCCCAACAAGGTAATACAACACTGGCTGGAGTCCCCACCCAGTGACCTGGGAAATCTTATATACACCTCTGGGCGCCTCAAAGAGGCAATTCTTCCCCTCTCGCAAGCACAGAGGTTAAGTATAGCAGCAAACCTTTAATAACATGAGGTAACCGACATCAGCATTAACTTGGGAAAACACCACAACTTGGATTCATAGACCAAACATGAGCAAAGACCCTCCCCCCATCCATGAATCCCCCAAAGTCCCAAAAGTCCAACACCCCAAAAGTCTCTGCCCCGGGTCAGTGCCACCCCAGGGTTCAAAAGTTCACCCAGCAGGGTTTTACCATCCCAACCTGCAGGGGGCGGGGACTGATACACCTTACGTGGTCTGCCAATGGCTCTGCCTCTCATAGGGTTCTGCTGCCGCCATCAACACGCGTCACTCTGCCACACTCCACCTGTCGTCCCATGAGCTGCCTCAGCTGTCCCACGAACTGTCCAGCTCCGCCAGCTGTCTCGGTCCACACCCCTAGCTGCCAGCTGGTTGCTCCTGCAGCTGCTCCACTGGCTGTCTGCTGCGGCTCCTACTGACCGCAGGTCGTCCCCGCCAGCCGCTTGGTTGTCCACCTGCACCCGCCGGTCGTCCCAGCAAACCGCTCTGCTATCCGCTTGCGCTTGCTGGTTGTCCCTGCAAACCGCTCTGCTGTCCGCCTGAGCTTGCTGGTTGTCCCTGCAAGCTGCTCTGCTAGTAGCTCAGCAGCATAGCATCAGGCTCCCCACAGCAATGGTGATTTCAGCTCTTCAGCAAGTTCAGCTCATAATAGAGGAGCCTTAGCACTAGTGCTCCACTGGCCCACAGTGAAGCCAACTCCACAGCTCACAACTAGACTCCTAATGGAATCCAAATTAGTTCTGATATTCCACAGTGGAGAGAGGAGGGGGTGCAATCAGTGTTTAGCCCTCAGACAGGGCCCCACCACCGCATACAAAGACCTGTCTCCAGCCCTCTCAGCTTGACTGGGTTTGGAACCCATGCCCCTTGTCTAGCAACTGCTACTTAGTTTATGGCAAATCCCTCCGCCATAAACAGTTCCACCATTCCATTGTCCTTGACTCACATAATCAGGGTAACAACACTTTTATCCCCCCTGCCTCAATAACAGAGAGACTGGGGATCCCACAGTGACCAAAAAGACCATTTGGGCTGCTGTGAGCACATACTAGACAGGGTGGGTGCTTCTATGCAAATTGGGTGCATCTATGCAAATGTGATCAGCCCCTGAAGTCTCTTTGCACCACTCGCCACAGTTCACCACCAGGGTAGAGCTTATCCTGATCCTGCTTACACATGGATGTTTCAGTTTCAGAGAGTCTGGTCAAGGGCTGGCAGCTGGGACCCCAATAGGCCAGCAGGAGTCTGGTGGCTGGGAGCCCAACAGTGGGGAGTCTGGCATGCAAAGACTGCATGGCAAGGAGGGGCTGGCGGCAGCTGGGCCAGAAATGACCTTCCCTGGTGTGGCAAAATCCCTCATCTGAGACCAGTCAGGTCCCGAGGGTGCTGGACCAGGGAGGTCCTACATGTACTAACCAGTTCTTCAGTTCTTTCATCTAGAGGTGCTCGGAGCTGTGGCTCTGCTAAACACATGGGAAGGGCTGTATGTGTCTCCCATTCTTGTTTTCTAGTCCTACCCTCCTCTCTCCCCCCCATCAAAATCAACAGGATTCTGCTGTATCCTATGTCTGAGATGATTCCTGAAATTCTGGAATTGATTGAACATGATATTCAAATATTATTCTGTTATATCCAAATACAGAAATGCCACTGAATTGAGTCTTTAGGCCTCACAAACAGAGCCAATAAGTACATCAACAATCATTCTAATTTATATCTTAAGACAAAGAACATATCTGCTATGCTGAAATTTAGGTTATCTGTAACAGCAAACAGTGATAATACTGAGCCTCTCAGTAATTCTGTATTTAGTTTATTTTATATAAAAAATCCCTTACCTATTGACAAACCCTAAGCATATGCGATCATCACTTCATGTCTATGACTTGTTCAGTGTCCAGGACTGGAAATTCAGCATGTACTTTGAGATCATAAATGAACAGTTTGCACCTAAGTGAGAGAAACTGAAATCTGCATACATGTTGAAGGTCATAAGTTAACTGAGCACAGCTGTTTCATCACCTTCATAGCATGGCTTCTTGGAGTCTAACTCAAATCAGCAAAGCTGTAAATTAATTTCTTACCCCAGAACACGAAGATTTAAAGCCAAATCCTGACCTAAGTCATTTTAGCATCACCAAGCCTTTAGCAGCTTTGCAGTCCCTTTGGACTTCCCAGCTGCTCAAACATACCCTGAGGGGACCTTTCCTGAGGCTGTTAACCAGCACTTAAAAGTCATCACCCAACCCTGACCACCAAATGCATGTCTTCACTCTCCTCCCTCAAACCGCCAGGAAGGAGAACCTCAGGTGAGTTAGTACTAACATGACTTCCCAGGAGAGGGGAGCTCACCCAGCAGACTGAGTAGGCTATGGAGCAGGAGATGGTCTCCTGCAAAGAAACAACAGGGCTTAGACTCCTCAACCTCTTTCATGTCTGTATGTAAGACCCTCTGCAAACATGCTAAATAAAGTGTAAGAGGGTCCAGATTACCTCTTCCTCCTAAGGCTACTGCAACCGTATTCAGGCACAATATGGAAAAAGGGGAAGATCTATGAGAGAGTGATTGGAAGGGAGTGGCAGTGTCAGCAGTTCTATATCCTTTTAGGGACTGGGTGCAAATCTCTGTAATCACTCATGCACACAAGCCTAACTAGCCTGAGAATCAGTCAGGTTGATAGAAGTGGGTTATGAGGCCTGCTAAACCATGTGTGCCTCTTACTGACATTTAATCCTGCATCAGGATTTAGCTCTTTACTTTTGAATATAATGATATGGCGCAACTCTTGGTAACTTTCTAGTCACCAATATTGCTAAATCATTTACAATTTAATTAGAAAATTGCTGCTGTCAATATATGACAAATGGAATGATGTTTTAAATTAAAACTCTACATCCCCTTAAACCACAAAGTTCTACAATTACACAAAGCATAGGCTCAGATCTACTATATATTTTAGAGTTTGTCTGTTTGATCAAGAACTCCTCCTAAACAGCAAGAGCTCAGACCACCAAATTTGTTATACAGCTTCCTCTTGTCATAACTTAAAGCAACTTAAGGGTTTGGTTGTGCCTAGAATGGGATTGCGTCTCATAAAACCAAACAGAAGAGAGACAGAGCCACCAAATCAAGTACAGTTCTCAAAATTGACATAACTGAGCAAATGTTGAGAGTGAACCAAGATGAGCCAGAAAAATATGATGAATCTGGAAAAGGATTGCTTCTCAATAAACCTTACAGAAAAGTGAGAAACTGAGAGTTGTGCTCTGTTCTGGCAAAGCTAAATCGATGCTTAAGATTTGAAAACTAGAAGAAAATGTTACTGGAAACCAAACTGACTATAGTCCTCTTTTGTTAAAAGATAGTGAATGATAAGAGTTTACAGGGATGAAGAAAAATACACTCTTGATGGAATTCCCATTTTAAAAAATTAACTGGAAAAATGATAAATCCTTTTGTAAGAAATCTGAAATAAAGACTAACTTCACTAAAACAACACTATATTTTTGAAAAATACAATCATTTGACTAAATCACATACATTTTCCTTTTATTAAAAAAAAACGTGATTGCCTTAAGGACGCAAGCAATGTCAGGTAAATCTGATAGTTTAAATATATATTTCAGCAGACAGTCTCCATGGAAAGTCAAGTTTTTTTGTTCCAGGTCTTATTCAGTTGTAATATATAAAAATGATTTCAATTACTGTGGACTTAAAAACTATATCTGAAAGTATGTTTATTTTCAAAAAGCAATTTTAGTTCCTGTCATTTTAGGAAACATTTCTACTTATATTTAGCAGTATTAATTATCAAATAGTCTTATCAATGACAGTTATTTTACAATATTAAATAAATACATATACATTCGATTCTACAGATTAATGGTTGGCACACCATTAATATATTTATAAGTCAGAAAATCCGAAAGTTTGGATGCTTTCCTGAACCTTTTTCTGTGTTCTTGCCGTTCTCCACCAGAACCACTGTTCAATCTCTCCTAGTAATCTCCCTTCCCAGATAACCAGAGATATATAAGACTGCATAATACTCTTCACATTGTATCATATATACGGAATAAAACTCCTACTTCAGTTCCAATAAGAACACCTGCAAAAACTCCACTCGATCTGTGAGTCAAATCCAAAACTTTTAACATTTTGGAAAAGTTTAATTTTGTTCTCCAACTCCCCTCCCCCACGATTCCTCCCCAAAATTCTCCTGGAGATAGAGCAGTTATAACATGCCATTTTTAAACATTCCTCCTTTTCCTCACTCTGGGTATGTCTACACTACAAAGTTAGTTCGAACTAACGGAGGTTAGTTCGAACTAACTTTCATAGGCGCTACACTAGCGCTCCGTTAGCTCGAATTTAATTCGAACTAATGGAGCGCTTAGTTTGAACTAGGTAATCCTCATTCCACAAGGATTAAGCCTAGTTCGAATTACTAGTTCGAATTAAGGGCTGTGTAGACCCTTAATTCGAACTAGTGGGAGGCTAGCCCTCCCCAGCTTTCCCTGGTGACCACTCTGGCCAACACCAGGGAAACTCGTCTGCCCCCCTCCCGGCCCCGGACCTCTTAAAGGGGCACGGGCTGGCTACGGTGTCCGTGCCAGGTGCAAGCCTGCCAGCACCCAGCCAGCAGACCCTGCACCTGGCACGGATCGAGCCACCCACCCGATGCCCCCCAGCCCTTCCCCTCTTCCCGGGACCAGGCTGGCGGCTCACGGGAGCTTGCCTGGGACCACAAGAGGCGGGCACCTGCCTGGGCTAGTGCGGACATCGTGGACCTTGTCCACGACCTCCGCAGTAGGCACAGGAAAGTGGCCATCTAGGGCAGGAGAGCTGCCAGCCTGGCCACCCAGGAGCAGGTGTGCATGAAAATCAAGGGGGTCCACTGAGACCCCCGACCCTGAGCCCTGAGCTTACAATGGCCGTCCTGGGTCAGACCAAAGGTCCATCTAGCCCAGTAGCCTGTCTGCCGACAGCGGCCAACCCTAGGGACCCTGGAGGGGATGGACCGAAGACAGTGACCAAGCCATTTGTCTCGTGCCATCCCTCTCCAGCCTTCCACAAACCTTGGGCAGGGACACCACTCCTACCCCCTGGCTAATACCACTCCACGGACCCAACCTCCATGACTTTATCTCACTTCCCTTTAAACTCTGTTCTAGTTCTAGCCTTCACAGCCTCCTGCAGCAAGGAGTTCCACAGGTTGACTCTTTGCTTTGTGAAGAACAACTTTCTGTTATTAGTTTGAAGCCTGCTACCCATTCCTTTCCTTTGGTGTCCTCTAGTCCTTCTTTATGAGAACTAATGAAGAACTTTTCTGTATGCACCCTCTCCACCCAAAGTCTGCTTTTAGAGACCTCTATCCTGTCCCCCCTCCGTCTCCTCTTTTCTAAGCTGAGAAGTCCCAGTCTCTTTAGCCTCTCTTCATATGGGACCTGTTCCCAACCCCTGAACATTTTAGTTACCCTCCCCTCTCCCAGCCTCTCTCTTCCCCTCTCCCACCTCCTTTTCCCAGTCTCCCCAAGTTTTGTTCAATAAAGACAGATTCCATTTTTGAACACAATTGTCCTTTATTTTGTACATCAAGAAAAGGGGCTAGGGAAGGGTAAGTGGAAGGAGGTGAGGGAGGAATGGGGTACGCGCCCCCGATGGGGAGGACTGGGCTGGCTCTGCGGGCTTTTGGGGTGGAAGCTCTCCTGCAGCCCCCCGATTGCCCCCTCTTCCCAGATGGCAGCCTGCGGCAAGTGCAGCCGGGCTGATGGCCGAGTGGTGTGATGTGCCCAGTGTGGGTACTCCGGGCACTCCAAGCCAGGACTGCTTTGCAAGCGGGGCACCCCTGAGAACTGTCTGTCCGGGATGGGGGTCGGGACCCTTTAAGCGCAGCCCTCGGCTAGCCTGAGACAGCATCTCCACGCTCTAAGTACTCCTCTGATGCCCTGCCGGCACTGCTTCAGGCCATCCTTAAGCCTGGTTCAGGGTCCACTTAATGTGGACATGCTAGTTCGAATTAGCAAAACGCTAATTCGAACTAGTTTTTTAGTCTGGATCCGTTAGTTCGAACTAAATTAGTTCGAATTAACGTTGTAGTGTAGACATACCCACACTTGTCTCCTTGGAAATGGGGAGGCCAGGCAATATAATTTCCTCTTCCAGCATCAGAGGAACTTCATCTTGAAGCATCCAAGTAATCTTATATGCTCCTTCTGTTCTCCGGCATCAAGACCAAGTAACCTTGCTGCCAACTCCTGCTGATCTGCCTCTTAAAAATATAAAGCAGTATGGATCCTCCAAAGGCAATGCAGGATTTCAGAATATGCCACAAGAGCTCTTCATCCATTCCCACAAGAACCACTAGACCCTGTACTCATTTCTATGACTAACAAAACTACAGTCTTCAGGGGGAGTTAATACAGAATCTTTTTCAAATACTAAATTCAATAACAATATTTTAAGAAGCAAATTTTACAAGAAATCAAGTTTTTGCTATTGTTATTTCCCTTTCCTATTCATATAATATTCTACTTTTAAACCTGAAAGAATAAATAAGTATAATTAAAATCAGAAGAAATGTTTAGATACTGGAATGTTGCTAATAATTAAAATGGCTATTTAGCATCACTGAACTTTCTGCATCGCACCTGAAAACTTCCAAATTCAGAATGCATTTGATATCCCCTCTACCTCCTATGTCAGTAAAACATCAAATCCATTTATCAAATACAGTAGGAAGCTACCTGCCATTTGTAAATTATTTGCACATCCCAAGTGCTAATGGAAATGTCACTGTCATAGCCATTAATCCAAAAATGTCAAAGAATAAAGCTGGATGTGGGCGATGAGCAAGAACATAAATCACAGCCAGCACAGTGATGCCTGGAATGTGTCTGTGACAGACCTTATGAATGAAACTCCCACAACAAAGCAATTTCTGGGCAGACTGTGGTGCCTACCCCTTTCTTCTGCACATTATAAGATGGTGGGTTTTTGTGTAACATACTTATTCAGCAAACATTACATACACTCTTATTTAACTATAGCTAAATGCTTCAAAGAAAATATATTTGATCAAATAGATTTTCAGAGAAACTGTTATATTTTACATTAAAAACTTTGCAGAAAGAGTTAAAATTTTACCAATGGCTATATAAAAATGCTACAGGGCATCTGTGATTACCCATTAAAGTTAATAATAAAAAAGTTTCCATCAAAATACTACTCTCCTAGTTCCTCACCTCGTCCTCTTGCACACACACACACAACTTTTGGAAACATTCATATTCTGGTCTGAAATTAATTTTTTGGGAAACTTAGAACAACGTCCTTTTGGCTAATTTTATGTTATGGAAAAATTAACAATCAGACTTCCCATTGTGAAAACATTCTAACCTCATGAGTTTTTTTAGCAGGACAAAAGCAAGAAAGCTATAACTTGTAGTGATATAGTCCTGATTAAAAACAAAATCCATCAATTGGTTTAGGATAAAGTAAAAAATAAAGTTATATTGACTGAGAAGTCATGGAGAACATTCTCACAAGATAGCTGCTAAGATAATAAAACAGCTTACTGGAACCATGCCTTCTTTGTGACATCTTAGCACACTCTCCTTGAGGAGGGAGGGGCTCCTGCTGGGAGAATATTCAGAGGCAGACTATAAAAGTCTCATATAATGAAATCTAAAAGAAAGGCCAAAAAAACCATGTGCATGGAAGATTATTACAGCTTGGAAAAGAGATGACCAGGTAGGGATATGATAGAGATCTATAAAATCATGACTGGTGTGGAGAAAATAAATAAAGAAGAATTATTTACTCTTTCCAGTGACACAAGGACTAGGAGTCACCAAATGAAATTACAGTAATAGGTAGAACGTTTAAAACAAAACAAAAAAAGAAGTACTTCTTCAATGCATAGTCAACCTGTGGAATTCCTTGACAGAAGATGCTGTGAAGGCCAAAACTATAACAGGGTTCAAAAATAAACTAGATATATTCATGGAGGATAGATCTAACAATGGCTATTAGCCATTAGTGTCCCTAGTGTCAGAAGATGGGAATGGGCAGCAGGGGATGGATCATTTGATGATTGTCTGTTCTGGTCTGGTCTGCTTGTTCCTTCTGGGGCACAAGACATTGGGCGCTGTCAGAAGACAGGATACTGGGCTAGACAGACCTTTGCTCTGAACAAGTATGTCCATATAAAAAAAAGGCAAATTAATTAGCCTAGCTGAGTAAAAGTTAGAAAAAGAAATGCTTCCCTCTTAATCTAACAGAGGACAGAAACCCCATATTCAGGATTAGAGTTTGGGTCGCAAGCACTGAGCAGATCATTATGTTGTGCAAGTATCTAAGTGTATGGCTAGACTACACATTTTTGTCAGAAAAAGGTACGCAAAATGCGCTATGCATTTTGCGTACTTTTTTCCAATTCTTTTGTCAGAAGAGACTTTTCCAACATTTGGCCTGTCTAGACTGGGCCAAATGTCAGATAAACTCCCTCTTTCTGAAGCCCCCTTCTTCCTCTTAGAATGAGGAATACAGGGGCTCTGAAAGAGTGTGTTTGCTCTTCTGCAAAAAAAAAGCAGAAGAGCAAACGTGTTCCCTGGATGCGGTAGAGTTTTTTTCAGGATACCTCTGGTATCCCAAAACCCCCCTGCAGTCCAGCCATACCCTAAGAGAAAAAGTCACTATATCACTGGTTCAGCCAACCCCATGGCATTTAAACAATGAGCAATATGGTACTGGCTCTGGCATTCCTACTAATCCATCTTCGTATTCAGGTACAACTTTTCAGGAGGGAAGGAAGTTCAAAGTGAATGAGGTACACATGGTCAGTTATTGCTTTTATACATACACATTGAGTCTTATAGTCATAAACTACATAATCTGGCTGTAAACAGCATATCCTCAAAAGTTCTACCTGGAAATAATAAACATCTCAGGAAAGAATGGAGGGGAAGAATTTATTCAAAGAATTAAATAAAACTCTGTAACATAATTATACATAGAAAACACCTGCAAGACTTGTAGAGGAATTATAGGCAGAGCTGTTAGAAATGCCTGTAGTTAAGGCTACCTAACACTTTCCATTATTCATTATTGTCCCAGAGTAACAATCTGGTCGGTCTCTGGCTCCCCATTGCTTGGGAGAGGGGAGGAGAAGCAGGCAAATAGGCAGGGGTAACTGATGCCTTTAGGGGGAGGAGGTGCAGGGAGGACCACCCAAAGCAGTAAGAGGCATATGGGGGCACCTCATTTAGCAATTAAAATTTTGGCGGGGGCACAGGGAAACGGAGCACCTCCTGAGTGCCACTATGTGTCACCTATGCAAATGGGGGTAATTTGTGCCAGCTCTATCTTTGAACAAGATTAGTTCTTCCTCTGCCTCCGCTCAGCTGTACAGACTGGTGGGGTTTGAGGATTGAAGAGCATAAGACAAAGGCTTTTCCCACCCTCTGTCCTTGCCCACCTATTCCCTGCCTGCCTTTGTAGGATATGGATTAGAAACCCAGTGGAGGCTGACATCCACTGTAGCCTCGTTACTTGTAAGTCACTGAAGGAGAACGTAAGAACATAAGAACAGCCATACTGAGTCAGACCAAAGGTCCATCCAGCCCAGTATCCTGTCTGCCGACAGTGGCCAATGCCAGGTGTCCCAGAGGGAGTGAACTGAACAGGTAATGATCAAGTGATCTGTCTCCTGCCATCCATCTCTACCCTCTGTCAAACAGAGGCCAGGGACACCATTCCTTACCCACACTGGCTAATAGCCATTAATTGACTTAACCTCCATGAATGTATCTAGTTCTCTTTTAAATCCTGCTATAGCCCTAGCCTTCACAACGTCCTCAGGCAAGGAGTTCCACAGATTGACTATGTGCTGTGTGAAGAAGAACTTCCTTTTATTTGTTTTAAATCTGCTGCCCATTAGTTTCATTTGGTGGCCCCTAGTTTTTATATTATGGGAACAAGTAAATAACTTTTCCTTATTCACTTTCTCTACATCACTTGTGATTGTATATACCTCTATCATATCCCCCCTTAGTCTCCTCTTTTCCAAACTGAAAAGTCCTAGTCTCTTTAATCTCTCCCCATATGGGACCTGTTCCAAACCCCTAATCATTTTAGTTGCCCTTCTCTGAACCTTTTCTAATGCCAGTATATCTTTTTTGAGATGAGACCACAACTGTATGCAGTATTCAAGATGTGGGCATCCCATGGATTTATATAAGGGCAATAAGCTATTCTCCGTCTTATTCTCTACGTCTTCAGAGAACTATCCATGATTACTCCAAGATCTCTTTCCTGATTAGTTGTAGCTAAATTAGCCCCCATCATATTATATGTATAGTTGGGGTTATTTTTTCCAATGTGCATTACTTTACATTTATCCACATGAAATTTCATTTGCCATTTTGTTGCCCAATCACTTAGTTGCGTGAGATCTTTTTGAAGTTCTTCACAGTCTGCTTTGGTCTTAACTACTTTGAGCAATTTAGTATTGTCTGCAAACTTTGCCACCTCACTGTTTACCCCTTTCTCCAGATCATTTATGAATAAGTTGAATAGGATTGGTCCTAGGAATGACCCTTGGGAACACCACTAGTTACCCCTCTCCATTCTGAAAATTTACCATTTATTTCTACCCTTTGTTTCCTGTCTTTTAACCAGTTCTCAGTCCATGAAAGGATCTTCCCTCTAATCTCATGAAAACTTAATTTAGTTTCTTCGCAATGACTTTATCATTAAAGTGCTTTTTTTGTATCTCGATCATCCAGTGGCCCCACCGGTTGTTTAGCAGGCTTCATTCTTCTGATGTACTTAAAAAATATTTTATTATTACCTTTTGAGTTTTTGGCTAGCTGTTCTTCAAACTCCTATTTTGGCTTTTCTTATTAGATTTTTACACTTAATTTGGCAGTGTTTATGCTCCTTTCTATTTACCTCACTAGGATTTGACTTCCACTTTTTAAAAGATGCCTTTTAATCTCTCACTGCTTCTTTTACATGGTTGTTAAGCCACGGTGGCTCTTTTTTAGTTCTTCTACTATGTATTGTAATTTGGGGTATCCATTTAAGTTGGGCCTCTATTATGATGACTTTGAAAAGTGTCCATGCAGCTTGCAGGGATTTTACGTTAGTCACTGTATGTTTTAATTTCTTTTTAACTAATCTCCTCATTTTTGCACAGTTCCCCTTTTTGAAATTAAATGCCACAGTGCTGGGCTATTGAGGTGTTCTTCCCGCCACAGGAATGTTAAATGTTATTATATTATGGTCACTATTTCCAAGTGGTCCTGTTATAGTTATCTCTTGGACCAAATCCTGAGCGCCACTCAGGACTAAATCGAGAATTGCCTCTCCCCTTGTGGGTTCCTTTACCAACTGCTCCAAGAAGCAGTCGTTTAAGGTATCAAGAAATTGTCTCTGCATCTCGTCCTGAGGTGACATGAACCCAGTCAATATGGGGATAGTTGAAATCCCCCACTATTATTGAGTTCTTTATTTTGATAGCCTCTCTAATCTCCCTTAGCATTTCATAGTCACTATTACTGTCCTGGTCAGGAGGTCGATAATAGATCCATACTGTTATATTCTTATTAGAGCAGGGAATTACTAGCCATAGAGACTCTATGGAAGATGTTGATTCATTTAAGATTTTTACTTCATTTGATTCTAAATTTTCTTTCACATATAGTGCCACTCCTCCACCCACACAACTTGTTCTGTCCTTCCAATATATTTTGTACCCTGGAATTATTGTGTTCTATTGATTGTCCTCACTCCACCAGGTTTCTGTGATGCCTATTATATCTGTATCCTCCTTTAACATGAGGCACTCTAGTTCACCCATCTTATTTTTTAGACTTCTAGAATTTGAGTACAAGCACTTTAAAAACTTGTCACTGTTTATTTGTCTGCCCTTTTCTGATGTGTCAGATTCTTTTTTATGTGAATGTTTTTAATCTGATCTGGCCCATACTTTATCCTCTTCCATCCTCTCCTCCTGACTAAAACCTAGAGTACTCAGGAAAATATAGATCTATAATGCTTTGGGATGCTCGGGCTGAGCAAGCTATCATGGAGGTACTGACCAGGGCTCCCAGTTTCTTGAACCCGCACTAGCGGACATTTAAAAATGGCGGCGCCCGGCTTTATGCAAATGAAGCCCAGGAAATTCAAATCCCAGGCTTCATTTGCAACTCCGGTTGCCTACATTATCACCCTAGTTCGAACTAGGGTGGTAGTGTAGACATACCCCCACTGACTCCACATTAAAGACTTTCCAGTCCCCTGGGTAGAACCCAACTTCCCCGCAGCGTCTCCTCGTCCTCTCAGTCCCTTGGGACTTTCCCATGATAAAATTAAATATATTTCTCCCAAAATCAAACAAAAATAATAAATTAAAAAATCACTGGGCTCTAACAATGAACACGACAAAATACTTCCCATTAATGTCTTTTCTCTTGGGAATATGAAATGTATTACAATATAGTTCTGTTTAATCTAATGCATTTGCTTGAATGGTTGGAACTTCCAGGCTATTATATGTAATGGTTCCTTGGGCAACACTTTCAGCCATAATAAATATTATACTACACATCATAAAATAGCCTTCGACTTCTGAATCATGAAGCCATATACATTACATCTTATTATCGACAGAGTTTGGTAGCACCTCCTATTACTAGCATACCCCTTTTAGATCTTGTTTTCAGTTTATAACTTTGTCAAATTTTTACTGCTTGGGCTAGAATTATCCAAGTTGGAAAAATACCTTTTTTGAAATTTTCAGCCAAAATGTTTCAGCCATTTTGAGAACAGGGCTAGGGACAATATGTTTAGACATTTCAAAAAATCGTGAAAAACTTAAAAAGCAATGAATAGTCTATGGATTTCCACTCCATATGGTTGTGTACAGTGCCTTGCATGTTCAAAAGTTTCAGAGGGGTAACCTTTCCTTTGAAAAGATAGGTATTTAGCCTTTCCTGTGGGGTAAGTATTTAAATTTTGCCATGGGGTAATATATGAATCAAGATCTGTATTTTGATATTCCTGTGAAAGTCTGCCCAAATTTAGTCAAGTTTTAAACCTCTGGAAAAAAAATCCAGTTTGCACGTTCTCTGCAAAGACTTTTTAAAAGATTATCACTCAAAATATCTAAAGATTTCTTTCTCTTAGCGTTGAGAAGACTGGTGTGCAGCATCCCCAGGAAGCCAATGAACATTGATCTAACCAGGGGCAGGGAAGCAGAAAGACACTCACCACATTCCCCTTGCACACCATGCGGAGCCGAGCCTAGTAGATTGTGTGGGCACCAGTCCTGTGGTGGGACAGTGGGGGGGGGGGGGGGGAGGAGGGAGGCAAAACTTGAGTGTCAGCATAGGCTCCCCAATGCAGGGGGCCCCTAAGCCTCAGGGGCTGGATCCAGGCAAGCTGGGACTTGCTTCCGGCCCTGGGGTCTACAGATGCATAAGGGAGCTAATTAAGGTTGCACAGACAACCTGTATCCTTGCATTTCCTAAGTTTTCAGTTGCTGATGATGCAATATCAATGTTCTTTTAACACAGTGTTTTTTGTATAATTGTACAGTAGATTATAACTTTGTATTACATAGTGATTATTATGCTACTAGAAGAAGCAATAGAAGTAATGCTTAGTTTCATTAAAAACCTTTCCAGGAGCTTTAATATTCAGGATCTTTATTTAAAACCATTTAACTGTCAGCATTTTGGAGTTCTGAATATTTAATACCTTTTAAAAATTAAGATATCATAAATTAATGGTTTCATTTAAGTAATTTAACTTCATTTGGAAAATTATTTTCTGTTATCTATGTAACCAAAAAAGGTACTTTAACATAAAGGTGAAATAAAAGCGCACACAAAAAATATTTTTTATATGATATAGAAAAGTATCCCTACCTGGATTAAAGAAACGTTATTTAGTGTCATGGCAGTTGTAGTGCAACATACAAATACTGTAACATTCAGAATTATCTACTTACATTCACACTGGATGACATCTAAGTTAAACTGCTGAATGGCTCCCATGCTGATCTGCTTTAACTCACTGTCCAATAGCATCTGCATCAGGGATGTAGAAAGATGTTGGCAGGCTGACATGCAAGCTGTCTGGGCCACTTTTCCCTGATAAAAAGGATAACAAGTTGTAAGATGGCAAGCAAATTACATGCCACCAGATAATGGCAAGCACGCACGCGCGCGCGCACACACACACACACACACACACACACTCTTTAATACAATAACACTTAGAATAGTCACTGAATGGTTAATGAAACATTTGATGCAATTTTATCACCTCTTAGTATATTTAAATCTTAAAGCAGCATAAAACATAACCCAAACACATATTTGACAGGACTTGGTAATTTTTCTGGACTTGTATACAAATTCAAATAGTTTTCAAGAATACAAATTAGAAGAGTGTCATGAGAAATACTTGTTAAAATATGTTGTAAACCTTACGATGACATTTTTTAACACAATGAAAACTGGAATGGAAATTGACAAATTGCATATGTTTAACACACAGAACAGAATCAAAACATTTGCTTTTACCTGGGTATTTTACCATGATAGTTCATTATTATAAAAATCTTAAACTGTTGATTTGGAGCTCAAAAGTCTGCTGCTTTTGAACGTCAAGCCTGTCTATATTTTAAGTATTTGACAGTTCAAATAATGGTCCCTGGAAATAAACTACTTACGAAATGAATAATAGCCTTCTGATATACAAAACAAAAATGTTCTAATCACAAATCCAGTTATTTACTTTTTCATTACAATTTTTAAAGAATCCATCAAAAGAAATTATTTCCCATTACTAGAGATTAATAAAACAAAGTACAAATTTGACACTGAACATGCTAAAATATTTTATAAAATATGTTAATTTAAAAGCATAAAATACAAAAGTTGTGCTGCAGATGGATAACCAAGTAAGAGGAAATTTCAAAATAATTTAAAAAACAACAATGGTCGTGTAGTACCTTAAAGATTAACCAAAAAATATATTGATAGTATCATAAGCTTTTGTGGACATAGCCCACTTCTTCAGATGACAAATATGGAGCAAGAGGTACAGACGTTGAATTCTAAAGCAAAAAAAAGGGGAGAGGGAGAAAAAACTATCAAAGTGTCCGTGGCTAAATGAAGTGAATAGAGTAGGCAGTAAGTGCTTGATACTTAGCTTTTAATGTCATTTGGGTGTTGAATGCAACAGCCCATCCAGTTCATGTCTTTGTTCAAGCCATGAGAGAGAGTGTCAAATTTGCATATGAAGGCTAGTTCTGAAGACACTCTCTCTAGTTGATTCCTGAAATAAGAATGCCTGATAGATATCTGGTAGGTTTTTGCCTCTGTCTGTGGGATAGGAGCAAATCCGGTGTATCTTAAGGCCTGGCTGTAAACAATTGATTGGGTAATGTGTCCTGGATGAAAGCTCGAGGTATGTAGGTAAGTATAACTGTCAATAGTTTCTGGTATAAGGTAGTGGAAATGTGGCCATCATTTAACTATACTATACTGTCAAGGAAGTGGATCTCTTGTGTGGACTGGTCCAGACTAAGGCTGATGGTGGGGTGGAAGCTGCTGAAATCCCTGTGGAATTATTCAAGGGTTTCCTTCCCATGGGTGCATATGATGATGAAGTCGTCAATGTAGTGTAAGTAGAGTAAGAGTGGTAGAGGGTGAGTGCTGCGGAAATGTTCGAGGTCAGCCATAAAGATGATGGCATATTGTGGGGCCACAAAGGTGCCCATAGCTGTGCTACAGACAGAGACAAACACCTACAGGATCTCTATCAGGCATTCTTAAAACTTAAATACCCACCCGGGGAAGTGAAAAAACAGACTGACAGAGCTAGACAAGTGCTCCAGGCATCAGCTTCTTCAAGATAGGCCCAACAAACAAAATTACAGAAGACCACTAGTCATCACCTACAGCCCCCAGCTTACATCCCTCCAGCGCACCATTAACAATCTACAACCTATCCTGGAAAACTATCCCTCATTCTCACAGGCCTTGGGGGACAGGCCAATCCTCACCTACAGACAACCCCCGAACTTGAAACAAATTATTTCCAGCAACCATACAGCACAGCTCAAACATACTCACCCAGGAACCCACCCTTGCAATAAACTCTAGTAGCAACTCCATCTACACAAGCGACATCATCATAGGACCTAACCACATAAGCCACCACTTCAGAGGCTCATACAACTGCACATCCACTAACATGATATATGCCATCAAGTGCCAGCAACGCCCCTCTGCCATGTGTATTGGGCAAACTGGACAGTCTCTATGACAAAAGATTAATGGACACAAATCAGATATTCAAAATGGTAACACACAAGACCTGTTGGGGAACATTTTAACTTGCTCGGCTACTCACTAATGGATTTATTGGTGGCTATTCTCTTACAAAATAATTTCAGGAATCAACTAGAGAGAAAGGCTGTGGAACTAGCCTTCATATGCAAATGTGATACTATCTCCATGGCTTGAACAAAGACATGAACTGGAAGGGCTGTTACATTCAACACCCAAATGACATCAAAAGCTAAGTATCAGGCACTTACAGCCTACTCTATTAGCTTCATTTAGCATGAACACTTTGATAGTTTTTTCCCCTTCTCCCTCTCCCTGCTTTTTCTGCTTTATAATTCAACTTCTGTGCTTCTTGTTCCATATTTATCATTTGAAGAAGTGGTTGTGCTCATGATACTATCAATATATTTTTTGGTTAGTCTTTAAGATGCTACAGGGCCATTGTTTTTTATTTTTATTTTTTAGTTACAGACTAACTTGGCTACCTCTCAGATTTTCAAAACAATTATTCATTATGACTACCTGATTAGGGCCATCTTTTACCCATAATGTTGCAATATTTTTAAAACACTGATTGTGTGTGTTAAATTGTAATGTTATGCTTCATTATACTTGTGGTTTATTGTACTTTTAAATAAACATGTTTTAATGTGATGATTGCTGTTAATGATAAATTTATTTCATAACATGGCTCATGCATTAACAACTTTACCTTTTCAATTATTATTATAATTTCAATTATAGGCCAAAAATAATAAAGATTATTTTCTAAAGGATAAAGACACAGATTTTGCCCTTAGTTATGTAAGTACAACTTATTCATGTCAATGGGAGTTGTATTCATATGTATATCAGAGAGCAAAATCTGGCCCTGAATATTTTGCCTTGCTTTCACATAAATTTACTGTTATCATTGAATTTATCAAAACAATATATACATAATACAATTTATCACTTTTGAGCTTTTCCAGCTTTTTGCTCATGGGTATTACATTATATACTCTGTTCTGATGTCATACTGGAACTTTAAACAACTTTCACTAATATCTCTTTAGTATTCAGTCACCTTGACCAGTAAGGAGCTTCCTATCTAAAGTGAGATGTCAACTTCTTAGTTGAAAGCTTTAAAAAAGTAAAGCAAGAGCAAATAACACATTTGATCGAAACAGATGATCTGCCAACAAGGAATGTAACAAACAATGCAAGAACAGCATGCTTAAAAGTCTCCCAAATCCAACAGTAATTACATTGGGAGACATGCAGCTCTATTCCCCAAGCAAAACAACATCAATATGAATGGGGGGTGAGAAGGGAGGAGGGTAACCAATGGGACACAATTCATTTAATTACAATGTAGTAGGTTTGAGATATTTAATGGAAATGTCATTTTGATTTAATGGAACAACTAGTGCATTTCAGTTTAATGTACTGCTCCATCAAATCAGCTCCATGTCCTATTTATGCTGCCACTATAATGTAATAACACTATAAGCAGATTAATAGGTTGTCAAGAAAAATTTTAACATTCAATTAATTTTATATGCAAACATATTGTGTATCTTATAAACAAAAAGATTCCATTTTACCTTTTGGACCAAACCTCTGAACTTAACTGTTGTAAATAAACTGGCATATATCAATAGTACTGGAGCACACAATAAGGATTACAATACAGAAATACATGATGTGAAATAATTCTTTGGATGTTTAAAAATAAGTATCAATATATGTGCATTTAATGCTTATTTTGAATGACAAAATGCAAACATCCTAATATTTGAATTACTTCTCACTATGCACATGAACTACAGGCTTATTGTTCTCATGGTACAGTCAAGGAGTAATATGGTGAGGCGTTTACTGTACACAATTTATAACTATTCAGTGAGATCACTAGGTTTTTGTAAATGTCGGTAAGTTTAATTGATTTAGCCTTAGTTTTTCTTGTCTGTGTCTCACAAGAATTTGAGTTATTACCCATACTAAACTACTTTAAACTCCTTTATAGATTTACTTTGCAATACTCAGTATTTCCAAATTCAAAATGCATTGAGCTATAACATTTATTCATTGAAGATAAAATGAAAATTCAAGTAATTTTTTTTAGAAAATGTGAAACATAATTTCATATTCATAATTGACAAATAAGGTCTGACTGTATTTATATTCCACTTTATATCATGTAACAATTTCTCATCCCTATTTTCAAAAGTTTTCAAAATGGATGTTTTAAAAAGGAAACTTGAGGTCAATGAATATTATCGTAATGTATTACTACAGAATAAAACTAATTCAGTTACTTTTAAAGCATTCTTAATATTTAGCATTTGTATGTTTTGGGTTTTTTGAAATTACTCTGTCAAGCAATTACATTAAATAAACATATCTGATATGCAGAAATTCAACTTTTTATTGAATTCTGCTCTAGCACACTGCTAAGAAATTACTACTGTCTCATCTTCACATGAGTTATAATTGCCACTAGCTACTAAGCATATTCTTTTACTTCACCAATGCAAATTTCAGGAAACAAGGACCTTATTCTATAAGCGAAAAACACCTGCTAAGAATTTTTAAAGGCAACTACTTTTACCCACCCTTTACATTTTGCTGAAATACAAGTTCGGAAAAAGAGAAAACCTTTAGACAAACTTCTTATATTTCAAAGGAGCTTGTAAAAAGAATCTGCTGACATATTAAATCCTTTCTGTAGTACCCAAAAGCTTTTCTCTTAAGAACAATTGCAGTAAAGAGACATTTGGCTCCTAGGAAATTCCCAAAGGGTCAGCCATATGCATCCTTCCATGGCACCTTCACGGTACTGCTTTCTACATCCCTGCTAGCTGTCTCAAAAGCAGCTTTCATCATTCACTAGGGTGTCAGTCAATATGATTTATGGACTGCATTCAACAAAGTCAAAGCATATAGAATGAGAAATATGACTACAATCTGCTAATTTGTTTTGTATTGAGCCACTTAAGAGTCAAAGACCTGATGTCAGGCTAAGACCGGCAACACAATTAACCAGCCGGTGACAGATTCATCCATCCTCCCTGCCAGGCAGTGCCAATCAAAGACAGCATGAGGCGACATTTGGAGAAGTCAGTAAGAAAACCCATTCTCTAAGTAGCCTATGTGGGCTTTTGATTGACAGCTTTTGACTATAGCTTGTGGAGCACCACCACCCTTTACCCAATAGTTCCTCACTGCAAGCTGTGAAATAAGGCTTTCACTGCCAATCACAAGAACAATAAAACACAAAGTACCATCCCCCAGTGAAAAAGAAAATAAGAAAACTTGTCTGTTAAATCTAAAAAGTTAAGCTTCAAAATTAATTTAACAATACTAAAAGATATTAAGAAATTTTAAACATGTTATATATTTTAGTTTTCTTGCAGTTTTAGTGTTTCAGTAGTCACATTAAATTAATAGTTTTGTTTAAAAATTGCACTAGCAAAATCCAACTTTTGATAAACTGATTAAACTTCCTCTTTTAAAACACTTGGAGAATTTTAAAAATACATAATTTCATTACTATTAATGTCATTCCTCCTCCCCAACAGGGTGATCAAAATAAATATTCATGCAGAGAAATAATTTGTAATTCTTTTTTTTTAGCAATTAGTTTCCCCTAAAACAGTAAAGAGTCTAACTTTGAACTAACAAAATACATGCATATCTGTTGAAAAAACTCAACTATATGGTATTAGATAAAAATTCCCATCTTGTGAAACAGGTATTATTCACTATTGTTTCCAAATTTAACTTTCTCAGCACTTAAGCTATAATATAGCCTGAACTTTCCAATTCAGAACCAAGTCTGCATCTCTTATTCACAGAAGAAATCCCATTCATATAATGAAACTACATGTATATTATTTGGTAGGATGAAGACCTACGTTTTTATAGGTATAACAGCATTATAAACCACAACAATTAAGCTTATATGGAATATTTAATCTTCCTTAATATTTCTTCTGGCATAAAGTAAACTCAAAAGGCCAATCCTAGTAGCTTCTGCAAAGCAGTGGCAGCAGGCGCTTCAAAGACGACAAGGGCTGAACAGCTGCAAAACCAACCATATCTTTAGTTAAAAGACCTGATCCTGGTCCATTGCAAATCACATAGGCCCAATCTACACTAGGACCTTAGTCCAAAATATCCCCCTCCAACATCAAATCTGAAAGCAGAGAGTGCATACTACCATGCCGGTTATTCCAAATAAGGGGCCATGGAATTCGAACTCTGTACTCCTGCTTTTCACAAGGAATAATGCTAATTCCAAACTAGTAAATCCAAAATAACATTAGTAAGAATATTCTGGTGCCACTAATTTGAACTAATTGGTCCCCAGGAGGCCTTCCACAACTCCAAAGAGTGCTTCCTGGGGCTCTGAGTCTGAGATAGCGCGTCCACATTAATGGAGCCTGCCTCAGACTAATGTCGATGTTTCCCCATAGTGAGGACATAGGAGTTGAAATTTGTTAATTAGGGAGTTCATTCATTGAATTTAGTATATTTGAAATAACTTCCTAGTGTAGACATGGCCTTAGTATTTCTTCAACCCCAGCAGCAAAGAGTATTGATGGTGGTAGACATGCTGAGCTCCTTCAACATAGTGGGAAGCTGATTTACACAAACTCTCTGCCTAATCCAATCCTCTCATATGTACAGCTGAAGAATATGCCCTTATCAGAACACTTTTGTGACTCCAGATTAGTGAGTCCTGGGCACAGCTGGTTTGCATGATCTGCTGAGGCTTGTATTCCCTCACTGCTACATAACAATAAATTGATAGCACCTAAATGTATGATAGATGATTCACTGAAGTAAGAGATTGTTTCCATGAAAAGAGTTCACAATTTAAATATGGCCATTAATTTTTTATGTTAATTGGAGCTGACTGAATATTTTTTGCCATTGAAAGAGAAGGTAGGTTTTGGAATGTAGATGAAAGAAGAACCAAGAGTCCAGCACTGTGGACTACACCATGGAATTTCAGCTATAAGTCTGTCTGTGGTTTCCTGTGTAGGAAAAGGAAATGGGATTCTTCCAATGTACAGCAACTTTCTGCTGAACAAGCTAGTCTTCTATGGATTACCTGGGATAATTACACTTCCTTTTTCTTGTACTTTATCTGTGTTTTTTTAATTTAGATTGCAAGCTTTTCAGAGCAGGGGATCTCTTTTCCATGGCATAGCACAAGGCCCATTAGCTGGGATTTCCAATTTTAGGCACTAATTTAATACAAATAATTCATAATAATCTGTGGTTTTTAAGACATTTTATTTCTTCTCTTCAAAAACGAGAATATTTCTGAGTATTCACACAGTCAATTAGTTTCAGAGTATTTTCTTGAAGATCTTCTGGAAACTCATCAGTTCCATCAATTTTGGAGGGTAGACCATCATGACAGATCTCTTGCCCAAACAGGAGAAAGTGCCTAATTTCAAATGAAAATTATAATGGTCTAATCATGACAAAAAATGTAAAAGTTAACTCCATTCAATTTAATCCCAGACCAGACTCAGTATGCTCATTTCCATGCGTAACACGGCCAGTAAAGATGGTGACTGTCAGCCATGAAATCCCAAGTTGATTCAGAAGAATCGTTATCTGTTTGAACATTTGAAGTCCCCATGGTTGATAGGTCTCAGCAACTCCACATCACAGAATATGTGCAGCGAAACAATCTGTATGCTAATTCTTGCCCCCACGTTAACCCCATCCTGGGATTCACAGACAAGACAATCAAATCTAATTTTAGGGTGGATATTTTCCACGTGTGAGGTCAGAATTCATAGTTGTCTAGAGACATCTACACCAGCAACATTAATAGAAAATATTCCATATAAAATGTTCAACATATTGATGGTTCAGGAGGGTCATGGTCAGTCATGACTAGAATGTGAAGCCCTGGGAATACTACAGAGGCCTCAGAATTTAGAAGGAGGAGGCACCTCACAAGCACCCCTTCTAGCAGATGCTAAGAGAAAAATCCACGATGAGGAAGTAAAGAAGGAAATAGGAATAATGGTTTAATTAATTTTTATCTTCTGCTCTCTGCATAGTGGCACCTAAGTCCCCACTGTGCTGTCTTTATCCTCTTGGGTTACTGCAGCTTACAGATAACCTACAACCTGTTAAATGACAAGGGAGATGACTTGACCAGTTTCCAGTTTTATTTTTAAAGTCTTATGCCATTGAATGTTTTCAGGAAGGGGCTGCTTCCTTGTTATGAAAATGAGAGTCTAGTTCATGACTGGGGCATGAAGGTGCTGCCAAAACACAAATAACAAACAACAGCAATGACTGTGCAGAAAGTTAAGAAACTTGTCTTCACCTCCAAAACAACATGCAAAGACTTTCCTGGGGAGTCTTCCGAGTGGCTGACAGTCTGGTTATTTGGACTTCTGCCACTTAAGTAAACAGTAGAGTCTTTTTTTGCTGTGAAGAATTTTCAAGTTACTTTGAAGAAAACAAATTGTTCAAATATGGAGTGAGCTCTTTACCACTGTGGGATCAGGAAAGTATCTCAAGGCAACATGTATCAAGCTTTCTTTGTAAGTGTTAGCCAGCAGGCACCAAATCAGACCCATGTCTTTTCTCACTGGTGATGCATGGAAGTGCTAGAGCATCTTTGCTGGTGAAGATTGTTAATGTTTCTCTAGGGGTAGTGGGTGACATGCTGGCTATTTTTAAGGAAGCTGTTGTGAGACCTCTGCTACAGAAATAATTTCAAAGCCATTAAGAGTGAGATAAATTAAGTTTGTGTGTGTTATGAGATGGTTAAGAAGTTAAGTGAGAGGGGACAAAGGCAATGGTGCATTCAACATGATGCTGATGCCCTCTCCTATGGATAAGGCTCAACCTAGACAAGACAGACATAATGTGAGTGGTGTGGAGGGAAGCAGCTGAAGCATTATCAATTAATATAAGCATCTCTGATTAAAGGCAGGTATTTGTCCTTTTAAGATTCCAGGCTAATCTTGCATACTGAGTTAAGAGTTTTGGTCAAAAGTTAATTTTTCCAGATGTGACTTGCAAGAAGTGCCCTTTGGAAGCAGATCTTGCTACAGGTACGCATGCCTTTATCAGCTGCAGATTAAATTACTGTAATGTATTGCATCTGGGCTATAAACTAAGCTCATTTGAAAACTGAAGGCAGTGCAGAATATGACTGCCTGTTTATTTAAGGTTACATTTCACAGAGGATGCACATTACTGCCAGTGTTCCAGTATCCACACTGCCCACCAATATATTTTTGGGTGGAGTTCAAGGCTGTGACTTTGAGTAGAGATACTCAAACATCAACTGTCTCAAAACACAATAGAGAAGGCTGCTGGTAGAGCAGTTTTCATGAGGAATCTGGGTCTGAGTCTACTTTCTGAACATTCTTCAAAGTCCACATTTTTGGTTTTGGGGAAGGCAGACTGATGGGATATGGTGGGATGTTTGGTTGGTGACTGTTATTAAAAGAGGTTTGGTGAATACTGGCAATCCATCAAGTATTAGTTTTAACTGCATAAAATACAGTAAACTTGGGATGAATGCTAAACACTGAAATTAATAAAATGAAAATAATCCTAAACAGATTTGAGTAAAAAAGGTAAGGGAGAGTGGAGGAAAAAATATAACTTCATACACATTCAACAAAAATTCCTTTCCACGTATGAAAAGAATCAACACTTTAAGGGACACTATCCAGGTTTATGCACTCCCCTGCCTTCAAAATTACTTTGAAAGGTTAGCTCTTCTCCCCTTCAATTTAGGAGATCAGGACTCCTCCAACTTGCTTTTGACAGTCAGTTCCAGGAGTGACATGTTATTAAAATATAATCCAACAGTTTGGCTGCACCAGATATAAAGCTGTGAACTACTATATACACATAGACACTATGATGGAATTTTAAATATCTCACCACTGAACGGACTGTTTCTGAATGAGATGCTGAGGAATCCTGACCTTAAAAACTATAGGAAAAAATTTAAAGGGAATAATTTTGATCTCACAAAACTTTGACATAATCCCTAAGCTTAATATATGTGTTTTCATTTCTATTTTACTAAAAGCACATCATATTTTATAATTTCAGTAGTGCATTTTCTACACATCTTTTTACATTTATGTTCTGTAAAAAATATATACCATGGCAGAAGGACAGAAGAAATTCTTGGGATACTCAGTAGCAAAACTTTTGCTAGATTCAGCCAAAACAAAATAACCAGCATCACACTCTATTTCAAATATATTTTCCAATTAAAATAAAGATATTAAATATGTATTTAACTTACAAAATAATATTTTAACATTTACTTCAAAATCATACATAATAAATGCCTTACAAAATCTTCTGTTTTTAAACATCTGAGCCCAATGCAATCAAATAAAACCAAACTGGATACGAGAAATCAAAACTCTTCATGTACATAAAATAAAATCAAAAGTCAATTCTGCAATTCCATTTTCTAAAACAATTGCTAACAACTCCAATATCAGTTTATTAATTTTCATTATTCAGTATCATGGTAATAGTCTGTGGTGGATCAAAGTAAACAGTTTTTTAAAAAACTTGATGACCTGAAAATAACCAGGGCATGGACGAATCCCTACATGCAATCCATCATCTTTTTACACAAAAACATTTGAGTGCACACATTCCTTCAACTCCAGATGGCATGTGCACCAAAAGGGATATAGAACTTCACCAATTCTTTATTCTGTGCCACTGTTTCTCCATTTTAAACTTATTCTGTATGCACATCCCACAGCTGCATTTTGACACCTGACCTCACTTCCAAAAGGTCTTAAAGTCTCCTCTGAATTATCTCATTTGTGATGCAATGCACACCCTATCATGTTTCTGCAAGGCTTTTAGGGCTCCGTCAGTCCCAAAGTAGGAAAGACCTATGTTAGTAATTAACATCTCTCTTGCATGCAGCCACACAACAAGGTACCCAGTGAGTCATCAAAGTAAATGGAAGGATTTATGCGGGTGAGGAGTTTTTTTAAGTGATTAAATTTTGAAACAATAAGCCTGCAGGCAGTTCATAGTTTTTTAATTTACATGCTTTTTCTTCATCTTGCATCTACTTACCGACATAGCTGCATGGTCATTGTTGTTATTCTGAGAAGGAAACCAGTAAGGCAATCAAAACAAAAAGTTAAAAAGTACTATCAACATCAGAAGAAATTCTGGCATCAGCAAAAGGGAAAAAAACTCTTCAGAAAACTTTTTGTTTATGGGTCTTGGTACTTAATTATTAATTACTAGAATTATTTTGTCATAGTTTACATGAATGAAAATATCTAGATTTAAGAAGGCATCATTTGCTATATAAAATTTTGATTTCATTAACACTCACAGAAGACAAAAATATTTTGCTAGATCAAACTGATACATTTTCTAAAATTCAAAGAAAGTAAAAATTCCTTGGAAAATGTAAGGAAAAAAGGTATCAGCAAATTTAAAACTATTATTGTGCAAAGAGAAACAAAAAGGTGAATAAACTGAAATAAGGGGACTGCATATGAACTTTGTATTTTTCAGTGGGAGTGAGTTGTATGTCAAAATAAAAATCCAAAGCAACATATTCCACAAATAATGTTTTCTGAGTTGATCTTCTAGAAAGTCTTAACTATAATAAGTAATTATATATTTATTAAATATTTAAAACAAAACTTAAATGGTTTCATAAAATATTTTCATTGTATACATTTAGCATCCCATCTACAAAGCACATGATTATCAATAAATTATTAATCTATTTCTTCAAGCAATACTTACTGAATGCTATAGGACAATGCAAGGCTAAATAAAGTCTCTGTTCCAGAAGTAATTTAATTTTTCAAAATTTTTACTATTAATGGTAATTGGATGGAATAACAAATATAAAAACATTTTCCTTTTTAAGCCTTTTATGCTAACATTGTTGCTAAAGTACTGTACACCTATGAGAACTTTAAGGAGAAACAGAACTAGAAAGACATCCCAGTTATGCCACAATTGCTATGAAAGCAAAGCCTCGTACCTTTACAATGCAGTACCTAGATGTAGTAACTTAGCTCATAGTGAGCCGGTTTTGTAATTACTACATTCAAACATGAAATAGTATAACTCCGTAAAAACAAATTTTTACATATTATATTCCATTTTTTTAAAGCAATGCTCCCATCAATGCAGACACATTTAAGTATATGTCCATATGCAAGCATGGCACATGTGCTCACAGAAGTCATTAGATTTTACCAAAAATGAAATAGGTTCTAATATCAGATTCCCAGGAATCACAATGTGACACATTCTGCAGTGCATACACATACCAAAGCATAGTCACGAGCAGATGGAGTCTAACCATCTCCCAACAGGCTGAACTTCACATCACGTCTGAATCAGGCTATGGAGAGATCATAGGATCATGGTGACCATGCCTCCAGGCTAGCAAACACCTGAATTATATTCTGCCTTGTTGTTATGTGGATACATAAGCAGTGGAGGATAAGGAAGTTTCCTGTACCTTCTTCTTTCCCTCACCATGCCCACAATCCAAGGAGCAAGACTTTGTTCTATTGTGTTTGGCTACAAATAGAACTATTAATATGGTATGTCTGAATATCTATAATATTTCTACTACCAATGCAATAAGGTGCCAATATTTCTTAAAGTAAAATGATGATGCTTTTATTTTGTTAATGAAAATTCATTCTTTCTAAAATTATCCCATCCAAAATTTTATATATGGCATATTGCAATCTAGCTTTGCTTAAGACATCAAAATCTCTATGATTAGCTTTATTTATGTTTTATTATCTTGTTAGATTATGAAAACGAGGCAGTTTTGTGGGCTTGTCAGTTGAAAATACCTTTATTATAAACATCCTTTTTAGAACAAATATTTTCTACTATTACAAATCAAACTCTGATACCAATGGTAAAGAAAAGCATTAAATACTACACCATTTTTGTACAACTCTCACATACTAATATTTACATACAGAGGTTTATGGAACAGTTTTCCACATTTTGTTGACTTGTTCACAAATCAATGAATCAACCAGATCAAGCCAATGTGTCATAGGTTATTCTATTAGAGGTACCAAGAATAAGAAAAAACGATATTTTATTTTATATTTGATTGGAACTGTAATACTGGATCAAACTGGTAGTCCATCTCGTTCAGTAGCCTGTCTAGTACAATGGCCAATATCAAATGCAAGAAACTCAAAGTAGGGAATTATAGAATAACCTGTTCATCAGGTGAAGTTTCTTCCTGATCTCAGCTAGAGGTTAGGTTATGCCCTAAAATATACATTAATATCCTTTCCATTCTTTTTATACAATTGTTAAGTGAAATAACTGCTTCTTTCCCATTCATTGCTACCATCTTGGCACAGAGAAGCAACTTCTTGCAAGGAACTGAAATGTAGCACCCCACCATGAGTGCAAACGACCAGAAACCATACATCAGTTATGACTAATGAGGCATAGTCCCCAAAAGAAGATTAGAAATGTTCCATATCCCTTGTATTTCAAACAGATATTAATCTTACGTGCCAAAAAGCAATACTTTAAGAGTGGGGAAAAAACAAAGACAGAGGAAAATCAAAGCTACTTTAATATAAGATTTGGAATATCAAATCTCTCCCTTTTCCAAAAGTTCTAATATCTTGTCTCCTCTACAAATGATGCTTCAGAGAAAAGCAAAAAAATCTCAAATTCCTTTTATCTACTGTAATTATACAGTACTATAATATGCATAGATTAAATTATTTTTTTGATTTAATGTCTAACCCAGAAAATCTTGACTAATATGAAATATATTTATTAAAGAATGTATAGCCATTCAGAGGCACTAAATATGGGTAAAACAATCACACATCAAACAGCAGGAGCAGGGAACAAGCTGAAGCACAATATAATGAATCCATGAAGGGTAGGTGTTTTGGGCCAAATTCTAACGTGGCACCGGTATAAACGGGAAGTAATTCCACTGATTTCCTTGGAGTTACTTTTTAAATTTTAGTTCAAACAGAGCTTTGGGTTTAAAATTTTAGATGCTGTTCAAACTCACATGCACAATATACATGGGTTGAATCAGTTTTTCATTCTGTCGGTCAGTGGACTTGTCCACAGAATTTGCAGGCATAAATAAAATAGATATAGCTTGAACCGCTCTAACCTGGCACCCTCGAGACCTCACCAATGCTGAAACAGATAATTTGTTGAACCACAGGAGGTCAATATTGTCTAGCAGCATTACCAATACGTCCACTGGTGGCTGTAAACAAACCTTATTGGACCGTGGGAAAATTGGATATACCCATGATAAATGGACACACCCATGACACACCCATGATAAATGGACATCTGGCTAGGTAAATTTATGCTGGCCTAGAGAGGTTCAACTTTTATTTGAAAATCTGGCCTGAAGTGACCTCTTAAAATCTAAAAAACAGTATGAAACTTTAGTAGTTTAGGTTTTTTTAAAAAGCTTAGAGATGTTGTATTTTATTTTGTTATTTGAAAGTAAAATATGTCACCAATATTTTAGAATCCTTGTTAATCATGATATATATATAACCTACACTGAATAATGCATCAGTTAAAATTTAAACAATATGAAATCATAGCTACCCTGCTAAAGTATTTACTTCAAATATATTTTCTTTCCAAATCAGAAAGAGTTAAAATTTAAAGAAAATAAAACCCTAGTCATTTGAAAACAAAGTCTGTTTTGTATACTTACAGGCAAGTGAGTAAAAACTTGAAATGTGCTTCTTAAGAAATTAATGAGGTCCATTAAGTATCCACTGGCTCTTCCATCAGGCTCAGACATTGTCCAATCATAATCGGCAAGCTGAATAAATTCATCAATTTTTTGGTTCAGTTTGGTATATATTTCTCCTTCTGCTGAATGTCTTGCATCCTGAAAAATAATCCAATACTGCATAATTATCAACTCAAAACTTTATTAAAATGGATATAAATGCCTGGACAGATGAGTCATTTAACAGAGCAGATGACCTTTTTTGGGAATCAATAAAACATTAATTAGTTTTAAAATCCATTTTGTAACCTGTGGTGTAAAAGCACAAAGTTGCCAGTGACAACTTAATTAAATCCTTGGTTTTGTAATTTTTTTAGAAGAATATCAACATAGTACCATTCTGAATATGGTTTTTCAGATACTATGATTATGTATACTATAAGGGTACCTCCACACTGCAGTGCTATTTCAGGACACTTCTGGTATCCTAAAATAGCTATTACGTGTCTCGACAGCATACCCATTATTTCGAAATATGTTTCAAAATAACGGAGGCGCTATTCCAACGTCTCTGTAAACCTCATTCCACAAGGCTTAAGGGACATTTTGGAATAGCTGTTTATTTCAAAATCTGGCACTATGTAGATAGCGCCAAATTATGGAATAAACTATTCTGAAACATACTCGAAAAAAGATACACAATTTGCACAGCTCAAATTGCGTAGCTTATTTCAAGCTAAGGGTGCAGTGTAGACGCACCCTAAAGGTGTTGATAAATCTCACTGCAGAGTAACATCATTATCCTGCAGACTTATCTAGGAGACTTGGAGTCAGAATAAAAAAAAAAAATCAGTCTGCTACTCTTCTTTCCACTGAAAATCTTTAACTCCATTTTGGAAAACTATAATGTAAATTAACTGGACAAGGAACAAATTTATTTGCCCACCTTTACAAAGGAAACCAATAATGAAAACCTAATTATCATATCTGTTATGGCTGAACGTCTAGGAATCTCAAGATTTTACAATAAAAATATACACCCTACAAATAAAAAATGCACATTTTATTAATCTGCATTTCCTCTTAATAAATATCAGTGTATAACACACCAGGTATCAGAATATATCATCCATTATCAATCTGTCCTCAGCAACATCTTTTTTTTTTCCATGTCAGTCATAAAACTCTGACTTTATCTTGCCAGAAGAGGTGTAAACATAGATTACTTGACAGCCACAAGGATGGTCCAGTGATTAAGGTCTTAGCCTGGAACCTGGAAGTTCCACATTCATTCCCTGGTCTATCCAAGACTTTCTACATGATCTTAGACAAATAACTTAGCCTCTGTGTGCCTCAGTCCCCATCTGTAAAATGGGGATAACAGCAACTTCTAACTTCACAAGAGTGTTGTGAAGATGAATAAATTAAAGACTGCAAGGTGCTCAGATACTATGTTAACAGGAGCCAAATATATATATAAGATAGATCCCAGAGCAGGTCATGTCCCACATAGCACCTGAACCTCTCATACAACTCATGTGTATGGGGGAGCGGGGAAATGGTGATTCTTTGAAATATGTTATCCACACAGACGCTACTCTTTGTGCACATGCATCCCAAGTGGACAAGATCAGACTGGGTCAAACATTGAAATCGACTAGGGCCATGCTTGTGCCTTGAGTGACACCTCAGCCCTCAATGCCCAGGGAACAGGATGGAGTGTCCACAACTGTCTCAGTTCCATTACCAATTAAAATCCCATAAAAGCAGCCCCTGATTAGCAGGGATAGAGGCCATTTTATGCAATCTGCATGCAAATCTCAAAGAACCATAGTTACTGGAGAGTAAATAACTGTTCTTTCTTCTTAGAATCGTTGTTCACATAGACTCCACTCTTTGTAACTAACAAGCAGTTGCCTGTTTGCTTGGAGATATTTAAGAGGTGCTGAGGAGTCCCTAAAACACAACAAATGGCCCTGGTAATCCTCAAGGGTTCTTCCCACTACATTTGGAAAAACTCATTGTGTTACCATGGGGATCAGGGCTATGTTTGGAGAAGGAAAAGTTTGCTATGTTCTTCTGAGGAAGAGGAAAATGAACGCTCATCTTTCCATAGTGGGGCAATCATCTCAGAAATGCCCTGTTCTGTCTTTCACTCGGCCATGAAGGGTGGTTTGGCAATAACCTATCAATAGTAAGCGACTCAATTGCAGATCCCTCAGAAAGGTCTCTATACCAAAACAAAAATCTTATGGATGACCACAGGCAGGGTTTCAGGTGGAACCACAATAATGGGCCTTGGAGCCAAAGTGGATGGTGCCAACATTGGGTCCTTGATGATGGTACCAAAGACCACATGGTCCTTTCTACATGAATCATCAGTGCCATCTTGGATTTCAGCATGGGCACATCAGGTTCAGATTTCATCTTCAAGATTTTAGAGGAGTGAGCCTTAGGGGAGGCTGCCACCTTTTTGGAAAAAGGCATTTGTACCCATCCTCATCCCTGGAGTCATGCTCTTTATAGCTGTTTACATCAGTTTAGTGCCCCATCTTTCATGTGTACTCTAACCATAGACCCACACAATAATTTTGTCCCACAACCTCACATCTGTCCCTTTATTTCCAGCTCACCTACAACTTTGGAAGCACTTTATTCCACCTTCCTATACCCAGATCTGGTGTTACAATATTAGAGAGAAGGAGAGGGGAGATGGAAGAGAGAAGAATGCAGAGGAACTGATATATTGCTCACAGGAGAGGAGGCGTAGAGACTGAGAACTGCTCTGAGCTACTGATTTCTTTCTGCTCTCACTTCCTCTTTCCTTTCTTGTAGGAATGGCATCTGCTGCTGCTTCTTCCCCCTCTCTTGAGCGCTCTCAGGGGAATGGGAAAAGTTTTCTTCAATAGCTGTGATTGTCTGCTCTTTCCCAAAAGGCATGGAAGTGGGCAAGACAGGCTGAGAGTTTTTCTTCCTGCGTAATCTGAAAACTGAAATAAAGTTGGAGCATCTGACATCACAGGGAGACTAGCTCCAACAGAAGCCAGATCTCTGTTACTCTGGAATTAGGCAACAATGGACTCTCTCTCTGTTTTTGTCAGGTGAATGGGCAAGTAGAATCTAATAAGGCTGCTCTAACTTGCTATTGCAGGGATAGTAAAATAGATGAACTGCTAAAAACTGGCAGGACAATGACATAATAATGCTAAAACAACAGAAAGGAGGTATGGGAGAAAAGGCGGTATAAGATGACTGTGTAAAAATGGTAGTTGTTCCCATTGTGAAGAAAGGAAATCCTGCCAATACAATAATTAGAGCGGTATAAGTTTATGATTGGGACCCAGAAAAATCACGAAGTAAATGTCAACAATTAAAGACAATTTTAGAGGAAGAAGTGAAATGAGGAAGAGTGTGGCTTCGGACTTGGCCTTAGCTCTGACAGTTAATGAAAAAAGCAAAAATTGAAATTAAAGATGTTTGACTTTACAAAGGCATTTGATTCAGGGAAGCTTTGTGGAAAGTATCAAAATCATCTTGAGTTCCTGATAAGATAACTGCAGTTATAAAACTAGATGCAAAGATTCCTGCAATGTCATAAGAACTGGTGAGGACTAAAGCAACTGGTTTGAGTCAAAGTTTGATGTAAGAGAAGAGGGCATAGAATTACAGTCAAAGTTCATCATGTAATTAAACTGGATATGAAGAACATTAGAATAAGTTAGAGGATGTAACACTGTATGATCTAGAGTTAAGGTCCTCAGCTTGTACAGATGACATTGCACAACTGGCAGACATGTTTGCCTTAATGATGATACTCTTCACTCTCCTTGAAAATTGGTGTCGTCAATTTTATAACGATCATTGTATCTTTGAAAAGGGACTATAGATAAAGTGCAGTATCTAAGTAATAGAACAAGCAGAATCTTGTGAATACCTAGGACACTTGATCAGTGTGGACAGTTCCATCAAGGATGAGGTACAAAGTAATATGCTTTAAGTACAAGTGCTGCACAGAAATGGCTGAAATTATGGACTGATACAAACATTATATTTGGTACTAAAGCGAAAATGTATCAAACCAATGCGCACTCAGTATTACTGTGTGGTCTGGAAGCAGCTGCATTATGTGAAACAGACCTCAGAAGGCTTGAAGTAGAGGGGAAGGTACGTTTTTTGAAAGATGGTAGCTATAAAGTGGAATGATTTTAAGATAAATGAAGAAGTTAGAATGTGGATGTGAAATCAGGCTACAGTATTAAAGTGATGGGGACACTGCAGAAGACGAGCAGATGGCAGGATACCAAAGTAAATAATGCTAGTTCAATGTAGAGGCCAACCACTAACTAGATGATGGGACGTCATAGGCAGGGACATAACCATGCTAGGGATAATGGAAGAACAAGCCATTGTCAAGAATGAATGATGACTCTATACTGTTCCAAGCATCTCCAAAAAATGCTCCAGGATGAAAGTGAAAAAAGCTCTCACCTACATATGCAGATTTTCATTAGAACAATATTTTTCTCTGAATGACAGAATCTCATTGTTTCCATGAAATAAGTTCTTTGCTTAAGAGTTTCCTTGGGGAACTTTAAATGGGGGGAAAAGTCATAACTAAATATTCTATGCACACTTAATTCTACCCTTTTGCTTGTAGTTATTAAGTATTTGCTCTTCCTCCATTCAGGCCCAGACTGGTCAAGTCAGACAAACCAATATTCAAGTTGGCAGCAAAACTCCAACTGATTTAAAAAGAAACAGGATTAGGCCCTAGTTTCGGACATGCCAATATGGTATTTTGTTGTTTCATCACATGATATTGAACAATATGGCATACAGCTTTGCCCAAAACTTATGTAGGTGCAGAGAAAAACCTAATAAAAACAAGTAGTAATAACACAGGTAAATGTATATTACATAGGTATTATTCAATTGTCAGATTATATAAATCAAATGACACACAACTAAATTTACCGTTCTATTCCCTGCACAATTTTCTTATTCATTAGAATACAAGGCACATGAATTGAGTATCTTAATTTCTCTTACATTTACAGTTCTTTGCTTAAGAGTTTCCTTGGGGAACTTTAAATGGGGGGGAAAAGCATTTACTCAACGTGTAAAAATGTCAAATGAAAACTTATCCTAAAATGGCATTTTATGATCAAAACAACCAGTAAAAGCATCAAACAGCTCTCTTAATTTGACATTTAAGAGTCTAGCAACTTGTTAAAATGTCAAAGTATTATATTGACATTTACTATTTTGTAGATTGTTATGATTGTAAAAACACCAGTTAATGATAAACCTTTACTTGGTCTTTACATTTAATTCATAATAATCTGTAAAAACAAGAACTGCATGTTAACTATTGCAGGAATGAGCTTCCTGAACCTAGTGTGACTGATGGTTTGAAAAAAGCAGGCACTGAGGGATTGGTTGTAGCCTACTGCCTGATAACTGGATCTAACAGATGGCACAGGTCTATTTAAACAGTTACAGCTCCATTCCCCCTTTTTGTCTCTTGCAGCCAGATTTTGGTTACACCTACCTATTTTGTTTTGGTTATCAAGTTACAATAGCAGTAGTGGCTGCTAATATTATAACAACTCCATATTCTCACCCAGGTAAAATATTGAACACACCAGCCATTAGGCGGTAATCTAGTCCACTCAAAAGGCAAAGTTTAGTTTTCAGAAATATTGCTGTGATCCCAAAGGATAAATCAAACAGGTGTGATTTATGAGTGTTTAGTAACGGAGCAATTCTCAGAGGAAGGAAAAATCCCCTCAACTCTCTTTCATTTGAGTATCAGAATGTTAACAAGAGACTTCTGGGAGCCCCCAAAACTCCTACGCACCATCTGAACAGTCAGTTGGATGGGAAGGACTGATTTCTTTAATGGCTTTGCTCTGCTCTTTTCTTTGTGAGAGGTCCCGGGGGCAGCTCTTCCATAGTATGGAGCATCATATGTAGTATACTGTAGGATTCCATTTTATCACCATCCCCTTCAACATTTGAATGGGGTCATTAGGAAATGTAGGGCTTGACTACATAGGGAGTTCATTTTGAAATAGCTCCTAATTAACTCCCTGTGTGGATGCTCAGATACTGCAATGAGAATGCCTTAGTCTGAATTACTTTAATCCACTAGATTCAATAATGTGAAATAAAGCATTCCTATCGCAGAATAAGAGCACCCACATTGGGAGTTAATAACTTTAAATTCACACCCTACCTTAAGATGAATTAACTTCTCAATGTAGACAATCCCGTAGTGAAGGGATAGGCAATATTATGGAGGCAGTTCACCAGGTTTAGCCCCTTGTGGTCTGCTGCTGCTATATTTATCTGAACAACCACACGTACCAATGATCGGGGGTCCTGTTGGCTGCAGATCGCAGTTTCCAGCCAATGGGATTGGCATGAAGCTGCACAGACCAGGAAATCGCTTCCCACATCTCCCATTGGTTGAGAACAGTGATCCATGGCCAACAGGAACGGTCATCAACAGTACCTGAGGCTGTGAAGGTAAATATAGAAGTGGGGGCTCACCAGGAGCAAACCATGGCACTCCGCATCCAGCAGGTGGACCAGTATTACCCACCCCTGCCTTCATGAGAGACATAGGTTTCAATATGCTGATGACACTCAGCTTTATGTATATATCTTGTCTAACCCAGACTGAACCACTCACCTACTATCTGAATTAATCACTTCCTAAAAAATTCAAATAGATATACATGAAAGTGACATCATGAAGAGAAATAGGTAACCCTCTAAAAGGCTAAATGTGGAATACATTTTAAGAAAATAAGAATGGCTTTCTGAGTTAGTCCAATGGTCCACTTAGCTCAATATCATGTCTTCCAGCAGTGGCCAGCTACAGATGCTTCAGAGAGAGTGAAGACAACAGGGAAATTTATCAAGTGAGCTGTCCTCTGTTGTCCAGTCCCATCTTCTGGCAATCAGAGGTTTAGGGACACCCAGAGCATGGAGTTGTGTCCTTGAGCATCTTGACTAATAGCCATTAATAGGCCTATCCTCCATATCAGCGTTTCCCAGTTTTATTTGGCCATGGAACCCTTTTAAACTTGAAAGAATTTTGCAGAACCCCTAGTAACAGTCTTATATATGGAGCTGAAAAAGTAGACCACAAATAAATAAGGATAATAATAAACAAATGCTAAACAAGGTCATGAGATCAACATTTAGTTTAACTGCACATATTTAAAAACAAAAATCACATTTAATGTGTACAATCCATTAACAGTGATATATAACAGACGATTGCACCACTCATTGCGCATGCAGTGCTGAGTAGTAACATCATCATCCCCACTCTCTGGTTAAGCTGTCATTTCACAGTGACACTTATCGTGGCAAGCACAAGTGAAAATTGTTTACAATAAAATTAATAAATGCTTAAATATTAATTTTTTTAAATCATAAAATGTTATTGTAATGGAATTTTTTCACGGAACCCTTATTTTCATTTCATGGAACCCCGGGGTTCCACGGAACACCATTTGGGAAACACTGCTCCATATAATTATTAATTTTTGAACCCAGTTATATTTTTGTTATTCACAAACAACACATATTGACTCTATGTTGTGTGAAGAAATACTTCCCTATGTTTGTTTTAAACCTACTGTCTATTACTTTCATTGGGCTACCCCTAGTTCTTGTGTTATGTGAAAGAGTAAATAACACTTCCTTATTCACTTTCACCACACCATTCATGATTTTATAGACCTCTATCATATATTTCCCCCCTCCCGCATCATCAACTTTCCAAGCTGAATAGTTCCAGTCTCTTCATCTGGAAGTTATTCCATATCACTAATCATTTTTTCTGCCTCTACACAGTGAACATTTTCAAAGATCTATGCACAAGAAGTCTGAGATTGCTTTCATAAGTAGTAACAGCTACTTTAGATCCCATCATTTTGTATGTATCATTGGGATTATGTTTCCAATATGCATTACTGTGCATTTATCGACATAGAATTTCATCTGCCATTTTCTTAATCAGTTATCCAGTTTTGTGAAATCGCCTTATAATTCTTTGCAGTCTGCTTTGGGCTTCACTTTCGTGAATACTTTATTATTGGCATCCAAATTTGCCACCTCACTGTTTACCCTTTTTTCCAAGTACTTTGTGAATATACTGAACATTACAAATCCCTGTATACATCCTTGAGGGACCTCAATATTTATCTTAATCCACTGTGAAAACTAGCTGTTTATTCCTATTCTTTGTTTCCCATCTTTTAATCAGTTACTGAGCCATGCGAAGACCTTCATTCTTATTCTAGGACTCCTTATTTTGCTTAAGTCTTTGGTATAGGACCATGTCAAAGGCTTTCTGAAAGTCCAAGTATTCTATATCCACTGGATCAATCTTGTCCACATGTTAGTAGTCTTCCCAAAAGAATTGTAATAGATTGTTGAGGCCTGATTGCCACTTACAAAAGCTATGTTGACTCTTCCCCAACAAAATATGTACATCTATGTGTTTGACAATTCTGTTCTATCATTCTATATTATAGTTTAAGACAAATTTGCCTGATCCTATAGTCAGTCTTACTGGCCTGTAATTGCTAAGATCACCTCAGGAGTCTTTTTTGTAAATCAGCATCACAGTAGCTATTTGTCAGTCATCTGATATAGAAGCTGATTTAAAAACCAGGTTACATACCACAGTTAGTACAGGTTGGACCTCTCTGGTCTGGCATCATAGGGACTTCCCAGACAAGAGAATTTTCCAGACCAGGGGACATCTCCTGCCACTGGCCCCCAAGCCCATCATCTGCTGCTGGCAGGCTGCCCCAGGAGGCAAACCTGTCTTGCCCTCCCACCACCACCCCAGACCTGGCTGGGCTGTTTGCCCAGTTACTGCTGGCTCCCTAGATGGCACAGGCTCTGCCTCCTGCCATGAGGCTCTATTTTTGTGTATCCATGAAGCTGTGGCTCCAACCTCAATCTCATGCAGCCTCAGCTCTGGCCCCATGCAGCCAGGGAAAGTCGAGGGCTCTGACCCCAGCCCCACACAGCTGGGAAAAGCCACGTGACTCCAGTCCCATCCCACGTACCCCCAATTCGACCATACACAGTTGGAAGAAGCTGCAGGGCTCTGTCCCTGTCCCCACACAGCTCCGCCTCATCCCCACACAGCTGGGGGTAGCTGCAGGACTCTGACCCTGGCCCCACGCTCCCAGGGGCTGCTGGAGGGCTCTGGCCCTAGTCCCATGCTGCCAACTCTGATGTCCCGCCCGGCTGGCCCTCCTGCCCTTAGGCTCCCGGACTCTCTGCTCTAGGAGCATCTGAGGTCCTGCTGGACCACGGATGTTGCCGGACCAGAGAATGCCGGATTTTAGAGATACAACCTGTAGTTCTGCAATTTCATATCTGAATTCCTTCAGAACTCTTGAATTAATACCATTTGGTCCTGGTAACTTTTTACAGTTTAATTTATCAATTTGTTTCCAAACCTCCTCCCTGACTCCTCCACCCTAAAAAGGATGAGAGATATGTGAATCTCCCTTAGAAATTTCTACATTGCTGAGGTTGTATTTTTAAACATTAACACATAGGGTTCAGGCACTTATAAACCTATCTTATGGAATGTAAGTAAGATCAATAAGAGTAACAAAGAAAACGATATTCTTCATCACTTAAAATGTATGGGATTTGATATAATTTACCTCCAAGAGATGTATTTAATAACAATGGTACATACCAAATTGCAGAATGGTTGAAGTGAGGTATATGAAGTTTTTCATAAAAAGAAAAAGGGATTAATCAAAAAAGGATTTTCCTGTATATGTGAAGCATGTTATATTAAAATGTGGTTCCCCAGGGAAAAAATAATACTTTTATGTCATGCTGAGGAGAGAGACCATACAGAGTATCTTATAATCTTGTTGCCTGTGTTTATAGTTAATTCTATTATATTTTTTCCGGTGCTTAGATACCATAGTGATAGGCACAGTATGAGCACCTAGATAATTAAAAGAAGTACATCTTGCTCTATACACAAGAAATTATATTGTTGTTGTCTAAATCCCAAATAAAAAAGTTACAACACATGTAAATTAATATTCCTTGAATTTACTATGTACAGTACACTCCAGATAGAGTACAAATGAGTACTTAGTAAATCGATACCTGACCATAACATGGACAAGAAAAAAGATACTGACAAAGACTGAAATGAAGAATAAGAAAAATTCATCATTGAAGTTCTCGAGACAAGATGGATGAGAATATATTTTATTGGATCTTTTGTTTAAATGATAGACAAGCTGCCAAGCTTACTCAGAGCTCTTCAGCTGGAAAGTGTGTCTCTCTCACCAAAAGGAGTCGCTTCAGTAAAAGAGGTTACCTGCCCACTTTGTCCCTTTAAAATCCAAGGACCAACAGGGTTACAGCAACAGTGTAGCACTGAAATTCTATTTATTGTGTAGGGAAAGTGAGAGACCATGACAGAGTCCTTCCATTAAAAGCAAAAGGCTTGCCCACCAGTCAAAACAGTCAACTAACATAATCTTCCTAATTCTAACTTCAGTCAAAAGACTTCCATAGCAGGAGAACAGAAAAATATGAAAGAGATAACACAATTTGAGAAGCAATCTCATTTCCCATAAATAATTTCCCCTTGTTTTGGGTTTTCTCATCCCCATCCTACACCAAATATTAAGATAACATCTTTACAGTCTGTGAATTCAGCAAACATTAAGACTTAGGAAGGATTCCCGTGTGGAGCTGCCAAAAAAGCTTACATTCCATCCCTATTTTGCTCCAATGTGACTTAGTGAACAATTTATTTAGCAAGACATAATTTTAAAGATTGAAAGTTAGAGCCAGAGAATGACATTGCACTATAACCAGCCTTCTCTGTCAAAGAGCTAATCAGCCCTCAGACACAGAAAAAAGAGGCATCATCCCATATGCATCCCTGAAGGTTTAAAGCTTTCTCTTGCCTGCTTGACACTCTGAAGAAGATTTGGCTGATTTAATTAGTTCTGAATGAGAAACATGGTCAGGAGAAAGCAGAATAGAAAAAATAGTTGGTGTGATGAAGTTTAACATGATCAGTTCTGCCTAAGAAATGTTGGAAGGGGAATCATCCCAAGAAAAGCAGCTTAGCAGCTCACAATTCTGACATAAGTGAGAGATAGTTTATATGTTCAAGTTCTCAATACTGAGCCCAAAAATAGAACACCTAGGGAAATCACAGTGGCCTCAAGCATCAAGAAATTCCAAAGTGCAGAACTGAAGGAACCTAACACTTATATATTTAAGTTAAGTGACATTTCTGTAGAATTCCTTACTTAAAGCTAGACTGAATGCGGCACTAAAATTAACTACTGTGGTTAAAGAGAAGGCTGAATTTCTCAGAAATGAAAATTTGCTAACTCCACAGCAAGAGCTGGACCAAACAATTGAAAGAGAAACTATGCCATGTAAAAGGAACCACCCTAGAAGATGACCGTGGTTACCTCTTACTAGAGATTGTAGACAGAAAACTCAATTTTTGCCACAAAATACTTCCTTGATATTCTACATCCAGTCATTCTTTATATACTTGGAAGCCCTACTTAGGTGGTTATTAATGAACTGAGATTAAGGATTAATTTGGAGTAGTCTTTTATCATTCAATAGGGGAAGAGATGCATGCCCAGCACCTCACCAAATAAAAAGACAGTGCTGAGAAGAGGCAAGAGTAGGACAGCTGTGCACCAACCTTCAGTATCCTTAGGAAGAAGAGCTCCTAAAATACACTGGCTCTACAGGCATCACACTTCCAGTGAGAAGAGAAAGATGTAGGCCAGTATATATGAGAGCTGCTAAGGCAAACTTCTTTCTCAGTAGCAGCAATAGTCAGAATCTTCTTTACTGACAGAAGGTCTAAACTACAGCCATCAAAAGGAAAAAGAGAAGGTTCTAATAGCTAAGAAACAGCAGCCACACCGCTGGGTTTGGGAAGCAATGGAACATCCCACTCTGTGAACAACCTGGTTATGGATCCTGAATGGAGGTAAAGGGGGAGAGAGAGAAACACTGGACAATTTGGTTATGAAAGCACTTACCAGCCAGTGAGAGTCCTTGTATGCAAAATTAGTCATGAAGACAGTCATACAGGAAGTGTTAGTTGCAACATGAAGTTGGAAGAAATACAGATGGTTGCTCAGCTGGGATGTGTGAGGTAAGGAGGAAAGGACCCTATCTGAGTGTGATTCACACATGGACCTAACCAGCATGAAATTATTTTCTTTGGAAGTACAGCAGAACTAAACCAGTTGGGTAGATCCTACAGTCTGTTTTCCACTGCAGAAGAAGTAGCACAACAAATGTTCCTGTTAGGAGGAAACCAACCTGTAACAGCAGAAGTGAGGGAGAGATCACACTAGAAGTCCAGAGGCCCAGAGAGTCTAAAAAACTGGAATGAGACCATGGCAGCTGGAATGGCAGGCAGGATTCAAGAGGGACACAAAAGGATGATCACCTCTCAAGTTTTATGGCAGGCTGAATAAGCAGGTAAAAAAGCTAGGAAGCACTTCAGGGAAACTAAACTGAGCCCTAAGAACAACTTATTACTTCAAAGAGTCTGCTTTACTTTGGACACATCCCAAGGCAGAGAATCCAGAGGGAACTTACAAAGATGGCAAATTTTTCAACTAACTTCTTGAAGAACATTTTCTTATATGACCTTATCTGTAAGGACCTCTGCAGCAAAACATTCCACTCCCTCCTTTTCCAGTATCCATATTTCCTATATTCTTCTTTCTGAATTTCTTTGTCTTTTTGTTGTCTCTCTTCTGTACTAAAGCTGTAAAAAGAGTTTAGAAAAAGAATAAGAGCAAAAGTACTCTGGTAGGAGGTTGCACTCAATTCTTCCAGGACAAAAGAATCAGAAAAAACTGAGATAAGAAATGCAGTGTTGTGCCTTTATACTGATTTTGAATAAGAGTATTTTACCACCATTCGTTCTAAAACCTTTAGCCACAATACTTAAAGAAAGGACACTATAGTGATAGGAGGAAGCAGAGTTGTGTGATAATAGGAGCTCCTAAAAACTTAGTTGACTTCCAGAATATACAAAACAAACTGCTTTGATACAGAATTATTTAGATAAACATTTTGTGCCCAAATGAACTGCAGCAAAAGCAAATAAAAATTTGATGTAGAAATATGCTCATACAAACTAGAATATGCCCTTGGCCAGGTGACATCTCTTTTTATAATATATTAACGGAGAAGAATTGTTTAAATATTAAGAACAAGTTACAAATAAATAAGAAAAACAGAGGAATATACATGCAGTGTGGAATAAACAAAACTGAAGGATGAATTTTAATGGATTAGTAAGCTTATCTAATAACCTTACTAAACACAGACACAAAATTTCTGTGATGGATTCTAATAAAGCCTGAGAGATTCATAGGAAAGTTAAACACAGTTAATTGTAAGAATGAAATCAGCAGATAATTTGAGTGAACATTAAACTGTATTCACCTGGCCAGACTAAAATATCTGAATTATTTCTCATCTCTTGAATCGTGGAAAGCCTTGGTTGGACTGAATGGGTAATTTAAATACTTGGATGGAGAAATCTATACCAATATCCAATAAAATGTATATCTATAAACATACACACATGCTCATTCACATGGGAGACATAACTGGAAGGCCCCGCTACAGGGGAGCCTTCTTCACCTTTGCTCTTTACTCTACTTTCAAAACCAAAAGCAGAACAAATGTGAGCTAATGGGAAAATTGCAGGCCTCCAGGTGGAAAATATAAATGCACCGCTCTACAATGATGATATCTCACTGTACCTCACCCATCCTTTAACATCTGTGCCAGAGGTGATATTAGAATTGGATGAGTTTAGTCTTGCATTTTGGTATAAAAAAGAAGTATAGAAGACAGAACTACTCAACAGGATTAATTCTTTATATTGCATTAATTTAAGAAATTCTGTTCCTTTGTTTGAGTGTACCAATATGTAAGATGGTCAGCTTTGGGAGGGGCGCCTCCCCTTCGGGGTCAGTGGGTGGCCACTCCAACCCATTACATAATATATATATTTGTTTGAGTGTACCAATGTATACATAAGTAATTTATTATGTACCTAAAATTCAATATGCAACTGGTTAAGAGTTACCCAAAATTACCCAGTAATTACCAAAAAAATAAAAGTTGAACAAACCCAGCCTTTGCTGGAGAGAATGTAAACTCACCCCACACACTTTACAGGATGTGTTTAGAAGAACATACATAAATTTAAAATTTGCTCATACATGAAGTTTAAAACATCCTTAACTTCTGCTTTGATAAACTTAACCTACTACGCTTTGCTTTCATTTAGATGTTCAAAACAATAAAAAGATATTCATTCAAAATGTATGTCATAACAAGGAATTCATCACCACACTATGGCGCTCCAGAATAAAAATCTACAAATCATGTCTGTATAAATGTAATGTGAGAACCGACCAAAGTCTTTATGGTTTCACAACTGTACCCAATAAAATTTCTTTTACTTCAATAGTCAACAATTTATTAGACAAGTATTATTAAATATTGGATTTCAGAACTATACCTGTTGCCAAAGAATCAAAACATGATAGGAATAGCGCATATACAGTTCTCACTTCACAGCTCTTTCTACCATCACACAAGCTGTCAAAAGAGAATCAGAGAAAAGAAATGTCTCTTGTGGACCTTTCTCCACGTTTTCCATTTCTCTTCATAGACCTAAAAAACTCTCACGCATCGGTACATAACTGCCACAGTCATTAAGCTGGCAGAAGTACAACAGACATTGTATGATGCTTGCAGAAAATGTAGGAACTCCATCTGAACCTCAGCTACTACCAACTGTTTCTCCAGGAGCTGATCTAAAAGAGGAGCACTTATCCTCAAGAACAGAAATCTATGTTGGCACCTCTCATAGGAGAGCTTCTAGTGTTTGAGAGGATTCTTCAATGATTTTCCACACCCATCTTCTGAACTATTAGATCATAGCTTCCATACAAACATAATAAGATAATTATGAGATGAATTATCCCATGTTTAAAAAATAGATAATTGTATTTTTATTTTAACTTTAATTGACAATTAGTTAACTGGATCACTATTAGTAGCTCTGAACATCTTCCATTCAATTATTCTGACTTGTAACTCACAATGTAGGTGAGATCTCTGCTTTTTCCACGGTGTTATGATGAATTTATATTGTTTGTTTTTTTAAAGTTTGAGAGAGAAAAGACTTTTATCATTTGGAAGACTGCTCAACAAACAGACATTTGTCAATTATAATATATTTTCAGATAAAGTATAGTAGTCACATTTAATGTATCTCCTCTTTTGTTATGAACTAACTACAATTAAAAATTAAAACAAATATAAAATAACAGCCAACGTGCATAACCAAGTCAGAGAAATGTTTAGGTGTAACTTCAAAGATGTTTGACATAAACTATCTTCCAGTTTGTGTGTCTTAAAAAATGAACCCATCAATAGTTACAAAGATACAGTTGTTCATTCTGAATGATCTATAATGGGATTATTATTCATTCACCCAAAGCATGACATTTTAATTTATAGCACTATGTAATTCTCAAGAAAGACATGACTTTCATATCCTGACATGTTTACCATTGTAAGGCTAAGCTCATTATTAACGTAAGTCCATTTAATAACTTCTACATAATCTTCAGACACTGTTTCATTTTAAAATCTGGTAGGGTATGTTATTTTATCTGTAAATTAAAGGTATAAGTAAATTAATAGTTGCTACAAGGCAACTGATCATATTGAAATAGCATCTCTAAACCCATGTTATGTTCATTTAACTTCTTATTCAAATTATTGTGAGAGAAACTGATTTCTACTCCAAAGTTCCAATAAACATATGGCTCCTATGTATCTGACATCTTCAAGCTGCTTCCCAGGTACCCATAAATTATATGAGTAATACATGCATATATATTTTCCTTAACTGTATGAGAAGAACTGATGGCAGTATTCCTATGAGTCAACTTTCTGCCGAACTTTGTAAGGATCTTGACCATGGCAGGTAAACCAAATTATTTCAGCTGATTTTCAGTCCAAACCCTGCTCTGCTTTATGCACAGCTGACCACATTTCAAGGGACTCTTTTGGCAGCCAGAGACCACTGAAACACAAACTTTTCAGCTCCCATGTCAGGACCAGAAAACTTTACAGCATAGTGCCACTACACTGGCTCTACATCATATGGAATCTCCAGGTGAACATCTTTCTGGCTTTTATGTGTCACTGTGGTACAATACAGTCTGACTCTGAGCAGGGGCCAGATTCTGGTGTGATTTTTCTTAGTTGTGGACATTTTGAATTACTTGGCTAGAATGGAACTTGCTCACATAAACTGTCTTTAAAGATTTAGTTTGTGTTGCTAGGTTTGGGCTATGTCTAGACTGCAGAGCTTTTCTGGGATACCAGAGGTAGCCCGGAAAAGCTATGCTGTGTCCAAGGAATGTGTCTACTTTTTCGGAACAATTTCAAAAAAAGCGGACGTGGTTTTTTTGCCATCCCTTTAATCCTCATTCTATGAGGAAGAAGGGATGGCTTGAAAGAAGAGTTTTTTCCAAAATTTGGTGCTGTGTAGATGGGCCAAATTTCAGGAAAGCCTCTTTCAAAAGAAAAGCAGAAAAAGATATGCAAATTGTGGTTTGCAATTTGTATATCTTTTTTCAACTTTGCTTGGTAGTGTAGACCTACCCTTGGAGTCAATCACATACACCTATCTGACTTACAACTAGGGTTTCCAACTGTATAATTATACAAAACCCAAACACTCTCGCCTTGCCCCTTCCCTTTCATGAGGCCCAGCCCCTGCTCCATCCTTTCTCTGAGGCCTGACCAGTGCTCACTCCCTCTCCGCTCCCACTGTTGCTCACTCTTCCCCACCAGATGGGGTAAGAGGTTGGGGAGGTGGGAAGAGGCCAAGGGGCTAGGAGTGTGGGAAGGGGCTCTGGCCTGAGCCTGGGATAGGTGGTTAGGGTACAGAATGAGGGGAAGGATGTAGGCTCTGTGAGGAAATTTAGGTGTGGAGGGTTCAGAGCTAAGGCAGGGGGTTGCGCTGCAAGATCTGGGAGGGGACTCAGGGATGAGACAAGAGTGGAGGAGAGGTGCAGGCTCTAGGAGGGAACTTGGGTGAAAAAAGGGACCCAAAGCTGCTGCAAGGGGTTGGGGAACAGGAGGGGATGCAGGGTATGGGATGGAGTTTAGGTAGGATGGGGCTCAGGGACAGGATGTGAGGGTGGAGGAAGGGGTCAGGGTACAGGCTCTGGCTGGGTGGCACTTACCTTGGGTGGCTCCAAGTCCCAGTTGGCAGTGCAGCAGGGCTAAGGCAGGTCCCCTGCCTGCTCCTTGATCCCATGGCACTATAAGAAGCGGCCCATATATCCCTTCCTATAACCCCTTGGCTGGAGATCAGACAGTTCTACATGTAGCCCCTGAAGCTCCCACTAGCTGCAGTTCCCAGCCAAGGGGAGCTGTGGAGTTGTTGCTTGGGGCTTTTAGTGGCTGGTCTGCTTCAGGAGCCTCCAGGGGATGGAGCCCAATTCCAGGAGACACCCAGGGAGTGAAACAGGGAGTGAAACAGGGAGAGGTGACAACTCTACTTCTGACTGAGGAGGAAGGATAGCTTTGCGATTCAAGTTGTGGATTTGGACTCCACGGGTTTAATCTTCATCCTGCCATACACATCCTGTGTGACAACAGTAGGTCACTTAGGGTACGTCTAGTCTGCAGGCTTTTGTCAACAGAAGTTTTGTCGACAGATACTGTCAACAAAGCCTCTGTCGACAAAGAGTGTCTAGACTACATCCAGTTCTGTCGACAAAGCAAGCCGCTTTGTCGACACGACAGTGTAGGCGCAAAGGACAGTGTAGATGCAATAACGCCTTCTGTTGACAGAACAGTGTTGACAAAAGGCGTTACTCCTCGTAGAATGAGGTTTAGCGCCATCAACAAAACTGCTGAGTTCTGTCAACATTATGTCGACAGAACTCAGCGGCAGTGTAGATGCAGGTATAGTTTTGTTGACAAAAGTCCACTTTTGTCGACAAAACCCTGTAGTCTAGACACACCCTTAGTGTCTGTCCCCCATCTGGAAAATAGACATAGTACTTTCCTACCTCTGTGGAACAACAATAAATTCATTAACTGGGAGGCAGTCTGCTACTATGCTGTTGAGGGCCATTTAAGAACCTACGGAGAGGTAAAGAACGGGACATATTTCCATTAAATTATCTTTTTTCTAGTAGTTTAAACTTTGTCAAAGTAACGATTGAAGATGAAATTGCCATGATGAGCATCTGCCTCAAAACTTTATCAGCACATTTCAGCTAAAATTATCCAGCCATTTCTGAGGCACAGATGGGGAGGAAATCGGTTGTTTCGTCAATCTTATTTATTTTGAGGTGTTTCATTGAGAAGCTCTGTGTTATGAAGCAGGGACTTGACAACTGCCAGGATGGCGAAGGGAATTATTCTACTGTCAGAGATGTATCTTCTGCAGTGCTATGTAAATCAGCTCAAATCTGGCCAAGTTATAACCTCTGAAAATGTTTTGAGTTATACATGATCAACAGAAGCTTGCTGAGAGTCTGGCAGCTAAATTCTTTTGATGAATCCATCTGCACTGAGCATGTTCCATCCCTGCATAGCTGCAATGTACCAAACAAACTGCACCTGGATGCTCCATCCCAAAGCTACAGGTGCTGAGCAGTACTTTCCCTGCAATTGTTCTTCTTGGTAGCTGAGAGCTTCTGTGGTGCATGGCACCAGAAATGAGAGAAAAAACAGCATCTCATGTGCTTCAATGTACCCACTGCTTGCCCCTGGCAGGGAAGAGGAGGATGCAGCTTGACTTGAATACAGAGCAGTGAGAAGAAGAGAAAAGGCAGGAATAGAAGCAGAGAGGTGGAAGGGACAGGAGCAGAGGGAGACAGACGTAGTAGTTGGTATGTGGAATGGATAGAACAGAGACAGGATGGGGATGGACAGAGGCAGAAAGATTTATAACCACTAGGGAACACTCCTCCTAAAAACCTGAAAGTGAGCCAAGGGTTTCTGAGTTTTGTCATGTGTGCTTAGCAGCTCTTTAAAATTAATTCTATAGCAAAAGCACAGACAGCTATGTTTAAGAGGAAGTAGCCTAACCACAGACTACATGAATTGTCTTTTTGCTGTTAAGAAGGAATGTATTAGGAAATGTGTTAGGAAACATGATAATTTAGGATAAGCAGTAAAATTTGTAAGAGTAAAAATCCTCACCTGAGTCTCTAGCTCTTCAACAACATACCAAATTTGGTGCAAGTAGAAAAAATTCCTTGCATCTTAATTACAAGAGCTTCATCTCATTCGCTAGCTATTGAGTAGCACACCAAATTTGGTGTAAGTAAAAAACATTCTTTGCATCTACTTACAAGATCCTCAGCTAATTCGCTAGCCTTTAAAAGAAAAAAATTATTTGCATCTCAAATTAACCACAGAACTGAATAGACAATGAGAGATCAGGCCATAAATACCCTGCAGTAATAACTGCGGGTACCTCATCATCTACAACTCATTCTGGAAACTGAACTCACGTGCTGCTCTCTGACGACAAGAGGCAGGAGGTCCATATCGAGGCAGGCATTGTAACAGCATTCGTCATCCTCTACCTGGTTAGTAGAGAGATGCTGCTACACCTGATCTGGTGAGTCAAAAAAAACTTAACAAAAGACTCTAAAAAAAAAATGTAACAAAAAGAGTCAAAAAATCTGACAAAGTGTCAAAAAATCAAATCAAGAAAAACAAAATAATCTTGATAACCTATAAGATCGAGGATCCTCATAGCTGCAGTTCTTTTAAAAAAATAATTAATCTAGAAGAAATTAAAAAACTTTATAACGAGTTAGCTGACGCCACTAAGTATCCTTGTAATCACGCCAGCAGAAACAATTTGCTTTTTGTATTTTTCTTTTTTTATTCATTTTCTTTTATTTCTTAGCTGTTATCTTTTAACTTTGTTATTCATTAAGTGGCAACATCAATAAAGTTATGCTCATTAATTAAAACACAAACTGGTACTTGGTCTAAATTTATTGACAACTCCCCAGGTAAGCAAGGGGGCAGACCAGAGTTCTGCACAGTCCTAGCGAACTCAAGGGAAGGGGGTAGTTCGCTTAATCACGACCACTCAGCGCAAGTTTCAACATTATTTCTTGGCTATCAGCAAAGAGCCATGAATCCCTCTAAGGGCCAAGAATAAGAGTTTACATCTATCAATTGCTCTGATGTGATGGTTCTTTTCACATTCCTGAAATTTAGTTTACCCATTTCATCCTTTGAATAAATTAAGTTTATGCAAGTGGAAGTGAAGTAGTATTTTCAAGCAGGTGGAAAGGTGTTGATATATGTACTTTGAAGTAACATGTGCAATAAACTGACCAGCACCTACATTCCAGAACGTATTTATCAGGCAGTGGACACTGCCAGAGGCAAGATACCTGACTAGACAGAACTTTGGTATAATCTGGCTTGACAATTCTTGTCTAATTGAATATTTTAGAGATCAAACTGTGGCAAAAAAAACAGATTTATGAGTGTAAAAGTACCCTCCCCTCCAAAAAAAAGATATATGGACACATGAAGCTATAATGGAGAGATCTACAGAATTTACTGGATTCTCACATATTAAATGAGTATTCTAATAGAGAATAAAAGTTGTCAGACTAGCTTTGTATATGTAGATTCCTTTGGACAGGGACTTTGTTTTTATGATATTTGCATGGCACCTCAGATAATGGGTCTATGATGCTTGACTGGTGGCCTCTAGGCACTAATATAATACAAATAATAAAACAATTATTTTACATGTGATTCAGGACTATGCCATAATGACTATAATCTAGATTATACTACTGTTTACCTGACACTAGAAACCAGCCTTCAGAAGAACACAATATTCCCAATAAGATAAACACTTCCTGGAAAATCATCTTGTTAAAATCAATAGAAGAACCATGATGCCACACAACAGGCAAAGGGTATAACTACACAGCAGCTGGGAGTGGCTTCCCAGCATGGTTAGACAGCAACACAGGTTGCATGCTAAAAATAGCAGTGTGACTATGGTGACTTGGATGGCAGCTCAGACTAGGTGCTCAAGTACAATCCTGCCCCATGCCTTGGATGCTAGTTTCAGCCTCTATAGCCACATTGCTGTTTCTGGTGTGCTAGTTCAATTAGCACTAGCATGTCTGCCTGCCTGTTCTGGGACACACCCTCAGAGCTTGATGAACTGCCATGAAAATATGTTCTGGGTCTAGACTTGAAGTTCATTAACCTTCTACACGTAGCTCTTTTTGTGTGCTATAAGACCGACATCTATCTATAAGGTAGCCACTCCTCAATGTACACTATTAGATTCATATGATCAGCTAATATCAGGATTTAGGAATCAATAATTGTTTCTGCCCATAGCCTCCCCCAACCCAGTTTTTCTGCCCTCCCCTTCCATTTAAAATACTATCAATCATTGAATTGTATTGACTCAAACCTTTAAGTTCTGGACAACAAACATCAGTATAAATAAAGTCATGTGGTACAGCGCCATTCATAAATACATTTTTACATTTATTATTGTGCATTAATCTTATTTCTTAATCTAAATGAAAATTCAGTAGAACCCAATTCTACCAAGGCAAATATGTAACTATTATTGTTTTATAAAGCATTTTTAAACTGCACAAGTGAAATTCTACATTTTGTTTTGCTTGCTTAAGAGCTTCCATAATAATGTGTTTTCTAGCAGTGCAATATCAGAATTATGTTTTCATTTTCAGGTTTAAATGTAAGTATACTACAACAGTTTCATTTTTTAAAGTCTGTGTTTCTTTTGCATTATTACGTCAGAATGCTTAAAAATACATTGTGAAGAACTGATATAGCAGAAAAAGCAAACCTTTATATACACCCACACACTCCTTTTGAGCAAACCTGTTTGATATGAGGTTCTGAAATAAACATTTTACTGTATGTGAGATACAATATATTAAAGTTTATGGTGTGGTCAATACTAAAACCACAAGTTACCCCAAGTTTCAGGCATGAACTATCTGCAAGAGTTTGCCAATTGTTTCAATGTACACAAACACATTTTTGTGTCCTATTAATACTGGTCATTTCTCTTTAATTCTCAAAATTTAGGAACCTGTTCATGTTAAAAACTGTACAAACTCTTTTGGTCCTCTTTCTTTCTTTTTCACAGTTAATTTATGGTGATTTTAACGCAAAGATTTTTAGACTTCATAATTTACATGTTGACATATTACATACCTTAAAAGTGGAAAGACCATACAGTCTTGCAGTGTGAACAGTCTCTTGGGAAATATTTGTAATGTTAGTTATGAAGTCCTCAAGGTATTTACAGGCTTGTTCCAGATGTGTTGTGTTTATGATGATTTGCACCAGCTACAAAAGAACAAATGTCCAGTAAAATGCCCTTGCATCAATAAATATCAGCTGATTTTTTGTAAGAGTTATTGCTTTCAGTCACTGCGTTGCTAGTAGATAATTATAGTTTTACAGGCTACAACAGAGTAACTACCAATTTTAAAGTCAGAATGCAAATACTGCTTGTAAGTCATACTACAGCATACTCACAAAGAGTCAAAAGTTTAAAAACAAATATTACAATCACCAATCAATTTAAAAAAAATTGTATGGAAAAAAGATCACCATAGCCAAATTAATAATTTCATACCAGAAAAATCTCTGCATTAGATGAAATGTTAAGATCACAAAGTAAAAAACAGAAGGTAGAAAATTTCAAAATTGAGATTGCTCCTTTGTGTATAAACTATGTACCAATATTATGAGATATATTCTTTCTCTACTAGACCCATGTCTTTGTTCAGCACACAAAACAGATAGGACTTGGTTTAATGAAACATCACTTCAACATTTCTTAAATCATCTCTGTCTTTTTAGGCTTCTCTATGGCCCGTAATCATTTTAGTAACTAAGTACCTCAAATACAATATTTTATCTTCACATTGTCCCTGAGAGTTCAGGAACTATCCTATTTTACAGATGTTGAACTAAGGCCTTGTTTACACTATGCAGTGGATCAATGCTGCAGCAATCGATCCACCAGCCCTTGATTTATTGCATCTGCTTAGACAGGATAAAATGATCTCTGAGTGTGAACGTGTCAATGCCAGTACTCCACCAAGATGAGAAGAGTAGCTGGCATTGATGGGTGAGCAGCCTCTTCCCCCCTCCCCACTGACCTTACTGCATGCAAGATGCCACAGTGAGTATGTCAACTTCAGCTGTGCTATTTGCATAGGTGAAGTAGACTGACAGTGCCAGTAAGTGTAGACAAAGCCAAAGACACAGAGAGATTATGTCACTTCTCAAGATAATATAGCATCCATAGACTAGAATTTATATCTCCTGGCCTCAACCTAGTTCTTAAACTGCAATATCATTCATCAGCTTTCAGTGGACCCTACTGCCACCACAGCACAGCATGTAACTGCAGGGAATGAAACAAGAGCTCATCTACACAGAGTGTGCACCCCAAGGCAGGGCATGATCTACGGTGCACCAGCTTTCTGTGCACTAACATCCCATGTGGTCACTGACATGGCAGAATGAAAAACCAGGGCTGGCCTTCGGGAAAATGGCGTCCTTGGTGAACTTGTGTTAGGCGCCTCTGTGCCCCATGAGCATAGCATCCCCCATTTCCCCTGACATCTATGGGCTCCCCAGCCCCTGGAATCCAGTATGGTGCCCCCTTTACCTCTAACCTAAGTTCCCTGTAAGCTGCATGCCTGTGTGATCACCTAGCTGTTTTCTGAGCTCCGCTTAGAAGTTCAAAGCTCCCACGCAGGCAGGGAGCTCAGCTGACCAGTGGAAGGAGAGATGTCCTCTCGCTGAGGAAGCATCTAAATGGGGCTGCTCTGTGCTTGAAACTGAGCAGCTCCCAGAGTTCAAGTAGGTAAAAAGGGAGATAAGCAGGGAATAAGTGGCTGGGGGAGGGGAAAAGAGGAGGAGAGAGTGAGAGCGAGAGAATGAGTGAGTAAGTAAATAAATAGCTGAGGGGGATTCAGAGGGGAGGGGAATTTGCAGAGTCCTGACTGCGTGAGAGAGAGAGACACAGAAACTGAGCAATCCCAAGCCTGTTGGGAAGGGGGAGATAAGGAGAGGACTTCAGGGTAGGTGGGGAAAGATGGGGTAAGTAGGTGCTGGCATCTATGCAGGGAAGTGGAGGCAGGGGGCAGTTTGTTTGGGGATTCTGACCTGCTGCAGTCCTCTCTGTCTGGCAGGGTTGAGGGAGAAAGAAGGCTGCATGGTGTGCTTGTAAGCGCATGAGTGCCAGGACATTTGCATGATTATATTTCAAACAAAGCTTACATAGTGTTAATGGCTTAAGGTAAGAAAGAAAAAGATTTTTTTAACAGAATTTTTTGGAGTGTTGCAGATATCTAAAGCTCTGATCTGAATGATATCACCCATTCTCCAGTAAACAGGAAGGGGAGTGGGAGACAGAGCATCTTTCTCTACTACTCCTCTCCCCCTTCCCTTCTCCTATTTATTTCGAGTTTTCATATCCCCAACTCATAACTCCGGTCATCTGAAGAAGTCGTCTGTGCCCACAAAAGCTCATGATACCATCTACATGTTTTGTTAGTCTATAAAGTGCTACCAGACCATTTGTTGTTTTTTTCTGTAACAGACTAACTCGGCTACCTCCTGAAGCTCCTTAAAATCCTATGTTATTAATTAATACATATTGTCATTAAGTATGTTGTATTGCATTAAGGCCAGATCTTTGCTATGTAGTAGAGTTCTGGCTCTTATAAGTCAGAAGTAGCAAGTACTAGCTTGAGCTGTAACAAAAGTTAATGATACATGTGCTCCCAGGGTAGTGTTAATTTTCTTTTTTATTTGATTTCATATTAAATACCATAAGCATTGCTGCTTGCTAAATATCCCTTGTTTTAATATGTTTTCTTCCACACTTAGAGTGCTTAAAAATATATATATGTGTGTGTGTGTTTTGTTTGTATTGGAGGTGCACAACCACACACACACTACCTCAATATTGGTGGTGCACATAAAAAATTTCAACCTGCCTAAAAGAAAATTCCAGCCCAAGGACAGAAAATGTTAATGGGAACACTGCCTCTAACCCCTGCATTGTGCCCACTTTGCCCAGAACCACTGCACAGTGCCAACTTTACCCCTAAACCCTATACTTCCCTCTCACCTGCACCCTGAATCCCAACCCTGCGCTGCCAGAATTCATTACAGCCCCCGCCTGCCAAGTTTCCCACTCACTTAGGCCTAGCAAATCCCATGCCCAGTACTCTCCCATGCATAGACTCCCCCTATTACTCAACACCATTTTTACAGCCCCCTCTCCCTCACAACTACTTACCCCATATTCCTGAGGGAATTCAGCACCAAAAATTAAAAATTCTGTGTACAATATTTTAAACTTTTGCAAAAATCTGCAAATTGTATTTGTCAATAAATGTGGAAAGTCCAGCATGGCAATGTTAAGCATATGCCACTGGCTGCATAAAGGTGGTCTATCACCCAGCAGCCTTCACCCCTCCTTGCTAGCAGACTAAGCAGCACAGCCTGGCAGGTAGGGACTTTGCTACATTCCAGGCAGTGGTGGTCTGCACCACTGTGGTTTCCCAGAGGGCTGCAGTTGGGGGAAGCCACCAATTCTGCACTGGATAGGGCCAGAGAGGAATCTGTGCTGCGTGCAGTCAAGTGAAATCCCACTGCAGTCAGTGAGGGGAAGCTCAAGCCTCTTGTGGCACCTGCTCGTAACAGTGTCCTGTCCGGCCCTGGACATGGGACATTAGGACACAGTTAGCCAAAACACTGTATATTCACCCCCTGAATTGCTGCGCACTAACTTGGCATGTACACAAGCACTAATTTACTTTCCAAACCTGTCCTGTTTTCAATCTAATACACACATCCAATGAAGCTGGACTCCTGTGGGAAAAAATGTGATCATGTAATAAAATATTTTATTGCATGCACATACAAAAAAAAGGGAAGGAGGTGTAGGGAACCTTAACTTTGTTATTTCTTGGACAAAGTTAAGGTTGCTTTGCGTGCGTGCGTATATGAGTGAGTGAGTGAGTGAGTGAGTGAGTGAGTGAGTGAGTGAGTGAGTGAGTGAGTGAGTGAGTGAGGCTTTTTAAAAATATGATGAAATTCTACCATGATCTATCTGTACATAGCATATGAATGCTCTGCACTGAATAATATGCAATCAACAAGGCTGGAGCCCTTAACTCATTCCTTGCACACCTGTGTCATGTGGACCAGGATTTCTTCAGTGCAATCCTTCCTTCAATATACATGCCCATATAAACATATAGTTAGACTCAACCCTCTCATCTTCGTCATTTTCATATGGCAACATACATCTATACATCTTCCTCTTTTTCTGTTTCTTTAATTCACACATAAAATTGTTTCATGCAGTTTAACACCAAACAATTAATTTGTTAACCTGATATGAAGTTTAGTACTACACTATAGCTGGATTTATGAAAACATGTTTAGAAGTACTTGTCCTTTATAAACAAATTCTTGGGAGATGCATTTCATAACTTACCTCTGTTAAACCTATGTGTGGCTTTTTTATGAGGTTTTGTAAACAACTGCTTAAAGTTCTGGTTAGCAGCAAATTTGTAGATTTTCTAAGCATATCATCTATTTCTGTTGAACTGAAAAACAAAGTTTTGGATACCGTTAAACCTATACTGAGAGTTACAATACTTTAATTGAAATACTTAGCATCTTTACATCTTCACATGCTTAGCATATTGAATATGGCTTACTAATCCTCTCTTCAATGGTGACTCTAAGGTTATTTTTGACTCTCCCTCATCTCTGATCTTGTAGCTGCCTTGGTCAACTTCTTTCTCTATTCATGTTTGTCTACTGCATCTATTTAAATAGCACTAGCATTTACAGTCCTTCCATTGTTTCAGGCCTTTCCCCGCTATTTTCCTCCGTCCTAGTTCTTTTCTCCTTTAACAGCATATGGCTGTGCCACAGATGAATATTCAACATATCCCAGAATGATATGGATGTATTTAAAATCCTAACACCAAAATCTGGGGCTACGTCTACACTGGCCCCTTCTCCGGAAGAGGCATGTTAATTTCTAACTTTGGAATAGGGAAATCCCGCGGGGGATTTAAATATCCCCCGCGGGATTTAATTAAACATGGCCGCCGCTTTTTTCCCGGCTTGGGGAAAAGCCGGAAAAGGGCATCCAGACTGGCGCGATCCTCCGGAATAAAGCCCTATTCCGGAGGATCTCTTATTCCTACTTGCAAAAAAAAAAAAGCGGCAGCCATGTTTATTTAAATCCCGCAGGGGATATTTAAATCCCCCGCGGATTTCCCTATTCCAAAGTTAGAAATTAGCATGCCTCTTCCGGAGAAGGGGCCAGTGTAGACGTAGCCCAGGATAAAATTGCTCAAAAATTCACTGTACTTATGCAGTATGAATTTCTGAGCTTGCATCAACAGTGCTTCACAGCCACTTACGGAAAGGCATTAATTGGCTTAGCCTAATATTTGTGGTATCAGATGTTCAGGCTATGTCATCACATTAACTAGTAACCTGTCAGTGTCCCCATAAAAATGTCACTGGTGGAAGTGAAGATGTGAAGTGGCTCCCTTCCCTCATTACCAGATAAAGGTAATATGTGATGATCAGAAGCCAAGAAGGAGACAGGAAATAACTATTCGTTATGCAGAAATAAAATCTGTCTATTGACTTGATTGAATAGTTAAAGAAATTTAATCAGATTCTGTATAATTAAAGTGACTAATCTGTTCCTTTGACAAAGACAAAAGTATTTTTAACACCCTTTTCAACAGAATTCAGCTTTGCAGACATCAGGACAATCAGGACATTAAATTGCTTCCAATATGAAGTCACTGGTTTGAGACTTATTTTACCAGCCAATCACGAGGAGAAACTTTTTTTTGGGGGGAAGAGGTCTTCAGAATGGCACCTCCCCTGTCTCCCCCCCCCCCCCACTTACACACACAAAGATTGTTGTTGCAATGAATAAAACATTCCCTCTAATTCCAGCATTTAACATTACAAACATGATAATCAAGGAACTGCTACATGTACTGTCAAGTAATGAAACACCATAGTGGCAATTAAGAACTGGCCAGGAAAACTGTGCAGGTGAACAGAACACACACTACTAGCACTGTGTCATTAGCAACTAAAGAGTTTAAAAAACAGAAACATAGGAACATTTATACTGGATTTGACCCATAGTCCACATCCAGTATCTGACAGAGGCCAAAACTGGATGCTTCAAAGGAAGGTACGGTAGGAGAAACTTTGCAGTAGGTAGAATTGGGATAATCTATTCCTTCACAAAGGCTTCATCTTAAACCAGAATAGTAACAGATTACTTTAAGTTTGTCATACCTTTTTGTTACTAACTATTATTATTTTTTATCCATCTAAACATCCAATAGGTCTTTGAATTTTCCTAAATTCTTGGCTTCCATATCTGGTGACAATGAGTGCCACCATCTGATTATATACTATGTAATGTGTTTCCTATGATCAGGTTTGAATTTGCCACCCTGCAATTTCACTGAATGTTTGCTTTTTTGAGTACACATGCACACTGAGCAGAGGTCTTTATGGAGTTGTCCACAGAGATGCCCAGATCCCTTTTCTCAGTTGATATAGTCAATTTAGAACCCTAAGAGGTATATAATCAATGCACATTTTCCCCTTCAATGTGCATTATTTCATATTTATTGACACTGAACTTAATCCAACATATTTTACCCAGTTTTCCTAATTTCTTCTGAAGTCCCTCACAGTCTTCTCCAGTCTTGACTATAACCATATCATTTGTCAACTGTACCACCTCACTGCATGTCCCCCTTTGCAATCATTACTAAACATATTAAATGCTAAAAGTAATACAAAATCTATATTGTGGCACGCTGGTGTTAACCTTCTGGCATGATGAAAGTTGAGCATTTTTTCCTATTGTTTTCTGTCTCAGCCAGTTTCTGATCTGTGATAATATTTTGCCTTTGACCACATGACAATTTAGTTTCTTTAATTGCCTCTTGCAAGGGATCTTGTCAAAAGCTTTTGAAAGACCTAAAATGATGTCAATCTGGTTACCTTTTTTCAAATATTATTGACACATTCAAAAATTCTAATAGATTAGTGAGATAAATGTTTTCTTTGCAGCAATCATGCTGGATAGATGCCATCATATATTAATTATTCTGTTCCAGGTATTTCCCTAAAGGCGTTTTAAAATTGGTACAACATTACAGGAGATTGGAGATTAGAATAGTGGCTCTTTTAAATGAAGCACTGCATACTTTTGCTAGCAGTTCATCCACTTCAAGCTTGAGCTCTTCAGCACTCCTAGAGCTATACCCACTGGGCGCCAGTGACTGGTTGCTTTTTAAATCATCAGTTTCCACCTCTTCTTCTGATAACTCAATTTTTGATAGAATCATATCTTTATTATCAAAACCAATCAGGCCTGGGGTACGTATTCTAACATTCTCCAAAGTGAAGACTGATGCAAAGAAATCATTTAGCTTTTTAGAAATGTCCTATCTTCTTTAATTACTCCCTTTACCTCTGCCCTTTCTCTCCCCTTTCCCCGCTACCCTCCCGCCCCACAGCAGTGATCCAGCAGACCCACTGATTCTTTCACAGGCTTTCTTTTTCTGATATGCTTCAAGAATGTTGTATATTTTAAAATCTTTAGCTGTTTGCTGTTTCATATTCATTTAAATCTTCCTAATTTCCCTCATATATAGCCTGCTGAAATGTATACTTCTGTTTACTGGATTCACCATAGAGTTAGAGTTTCCAATTGTGAAGACTCTTTGGTCTCAATATTTTACACTTAATATCTTTTTCTTCATCTGGATGCCCTCCTAACACATTTACATTCTTACCACTTATGTTTTGTGTCCTAAAATTAAACTCTTGGATCATCTACATTCAAAATTTTTGTCCTGAGAGAGTCTCTGGAATATTTTAGATACAGTGCTACTCTGATGCATTTTTAATATGAGTTAGAGTCTGCTGGAAACTAATTTGGATTGATTTACTAGAGCTATACTTGGTCAAACTGCTAATAAAACTCAGTACTGTTTGACAGAGAAGAAGAAATAATATGGGTGCAAAGCACATTTAAGTAATGGACTAAAAATTATTGGCTGCTCAAAGAAAGTCACTTTCCAACATACACATCCCAAATCTTTTCAGGGAATCACTCAGCTTCTTTTTACTTTTAAAATTAATAATCAAGGCTGGGATTCTCAAGAAGCCTAACACAGTTAGGGTGCGTCTACACAGCAGGACTTAACTCAAAATAAGTTACGCAAATTGAGTTACGTCAATTGTGTAGCTTATTTCAAAATAGCTTATTTCAAGTTTTGGTGCTGTCTACGCAGCACTTATTTCAAAATAAAGCCCCCTTCCTCTGACCTCCCTTACTCTTCATACAATGAGGGCTACAGGAGTCGGAGTAAGAAGTCCTCCAGCTTGACAGTATTTCAACATCATTTCAAAATAACTGCCTGCTGTGTAAACACAACTAAGTTACTTCGAAATAATGTTAGTTATTTTGAAATAATGTTGCTGTATAGACGTACCCTCAGACTCTCCATTGGAAAATCAATTGGAGATGGGCACTAAGATTCTAGAATGTATTTGGCAATAAATACTACTGCTGAATCCTGATGATGATCATCATGGAAACACCTCTCTCCTGTTCAGTCAGAAGAAATGCTGTTATGGGGCCTTCAATCTTGTTTTTGACCTCTGGGAGCTAATGTAATACAAATTAATCCATAGTAATAATGAAGCCTATAGCAATTTCAGTAATATTATCTATGAAACTAAACTATAAGAAATTAAACTAAATATTAAAAAAGAAAACAAATACATTAAATTTTGGTTGTTGGTTTTCTACTTTGTTTAATAATAACCCATATTGCAGCATTTTATGTGCGCTAAACCGTAGTTTTTTAGGTTACGTTTACATTCTTTATTTTTAAATAGCAGAAGAAAATATGAACGGTGGCACATGAAATTAGGGCCGAAAAAGAAATATTTTCTATTTATGAACTCATGGTGCTCAAGATTACACTGCAGTTTAATTATTCTCTCTTCCCCCATGAGTTTTTCAACAATATATAAGTCTCATATATTAGATCTCAGGATTCTTAATAAAATATATAATTTCAAAACACAAAGAATAATTTGAAGGTGAACCATTTTATCCTTTTATAGTAAGAGATCATAAAAAGCATCAATTCCAAAACTTTTCATTTGTCTGAAAAATACAAATAGAATTTCAATAGCCCTTTATTACACCAAAATCAATCAAATTAAGTATGTAGAGTTTCTAGAATTCAAATTTAAAGACTACAAATGAATGTTAGCCAGCATATTCTCCCTAAAACTGAGTATTTCAGCTCTAATCAGCCATGCAGCCTTGCTGCCTTTGCATCTTTGGTTTCCAGCAAATTCTTCCACTAGGCAATAACTTAGGGCTGGCTTTCAAACCAGCTTTAAATACTTATTTTTCAATATATCAAATGTGAATGGGAACAAAATTAGCCGTGGTGTTAAATCGCTGAACTGTTTCAAATTTTACATTTGAAGAAAATGGCAGTTGCCATTTCAGATTAAATTTGTACTATACATCTACAGTACTCTTAAGAAATATACCAGGCAAAACACTTAAAAGCAAAATTGTGTCTTTAATAAATGAATCATCATCTGAAAACACTTGTCTCACATAACAAAATCCTAGGGATACACATTTTATATGATATAAAGAGGCCTTGCTATAACAACAGTGAATGGCTCTATGAGACATTATATCAATAATTATACATCTTGAAATTAAGCCAATTTTTCCTCAGTCTTGGAAAGCTAACAGACAGAGTTGAGGAATGGCAATTCAAGGAAGACTTAGAGTCCTAGTTCCACTTACAGAGACATGTAATTTAACCCAAGCCCTCACTTTTTTAACTTGTTCAACAGTAGCGGAACAAATCTCCAAACCTAGTGCTTCAAATAAATGACATTCAGTGATACCAGCCTCTATGAACTGGATGCAATGTTTCTCACTCAGAACAGTTTCCAAAAGAATTTACATTTATTAAAAACATGCTGCAACAATACAATGGACAGAGATCAACCGGGAAAAAAGATAAAATACTAATATTTCAAAAAAGATAAAATACTAATATGCACAGTCCACTTACTATAAATATATATAAACATGCACCCCAAACTTGTGGAAAGTCAGAAAACACCTTTGAGGAGGAGAAAGTGGGAGAGGTAATACCGTTTATTCGACCAACTTCTGTTGGTGGAAGAGATGAACTTTGGAAAGATATTACCTCACCCATGCTGACTCTCTCATACCCTGGGTGATATCCAGGCTGTATATCTGTTTACAATTTGGTAATACTTATAAAGACTGTTATGACAAGAATACAGTTCTAATTTCAATTTAAAAAAGTCCAGTGTTCATGATCTGTTTCACCAAACACCCCATTCACCCACTCAATTACCCAGTACCACTAACTGAATTTCAACACTGACGGCAAAAATCTGTTTATTTTTAGCTCTTGGAGGTTTGTTAGCGTAGCAGTTAGGAAAGAGTAATTTGTGTGTTTAATGAGTCACTGTTTAGCTATGGGGGGGGTCAACAGGTACTCATTAGTACGTGTAAATTATAAACAGTATCAATTAAGAATGTGTGAAAGGAGAGTCATTTACATTTGTTAACCGAGCAGAAGTGGATGACCAGCTGTGAATAGCAAATTTGAGCCTTCAAGGCTCATCTACAAATGTTATTTTATGTAATTAAAACCAAGCTGGGCTTTTGGAGGGTAGCAGGGGGGAGAATGGAAGTGTTGAAATATTTTCCACAGAAAAAAAAGTAATTTTGTAGAGGTTTCTTTTTAGTTTATATTTAGTTTTGTTTTTATCAGAAACTCTCTCTAAAGTTGACTTCAAAGAGAATCTTCAAAGTACGTACAATTTGACATATATTCAAGAATTCTGGCTTGATTTAGGGATGGGAGACTACATTATTATTTTATTCTTGCATACTGCACCATTAGTGTGCACAGTGCTTTAGTATAGGAAGTAAAGATATATTATTTGCCAAAAAGCATTCACAGTCCAAGTAAAATAAGAAAGCGAGAATGATTGGGGAAAATAAACATCAGGCAAGGAGGAAGAAGAAAGTATATAAGTATGCTATGGTTTTATAGTATGCATCATGTTAATGTGAACCCAGACACATGCATAAAATTAAGGATGTAACTTTTATTAAACTTCAACACAAGGGAAGGTCATTACCCACCCATCAGCCTTATTCTCCTTGACCAGGCATATAACTGGTTCCAGAGCCAGAGTTAAGAACATGAGAACAATAAGACTTGGTCAGACCAGTATACTGTCTGTTACAGAATTTGATGCAACATTTTTTTCAGTTAGGAAATTGTCATCTATAATTCAGAAATTCCAACATGAAACCTCTAGCATATGTCCACTCAGATTTAAGTCCCCCCATGATAAAACAGTTTTGTCTCCCTACACAATAAAGATGAGGGCTTGAAGATCTGCTCAGCCTGTTCTCTACTGTGATTTTGTGGTCTGAAGCAGACAACAACCTCATCTTCCATGCTCAAGGAAGAAGGTGGGAAGAAGTGGAGAAGTGGCAGGGTAGTGGTGAAGGGGCGCAGTAGGATGGGGTTTGGGGTGGAGCAGGGATAAGAAGACATAGAACCAGGATGAGAATTTTGGAGAAAGGTGGTCAGATGGGGGCAGGGCCTGAGGCAGCATGGGAGATTGAGCACTCTCTGGAACAGAGGAATTCAATGCCTTATTGTTCTCTTTGTCTACTGAGGGTAGCAATTAACTTAGTTTGTAACAAGGGAGATTTAGTTCAGCTGTTAAGAAAATCTTTCTGGATGTTAGGATATATAACTACAGGAATAATTTACCTAGGGAGGCTGTGGAGGTTTTTAAGAAAAACTGAGAAGGGGGATGGACTAAATGACCTTCTGAGGTTCCTTTATAGCCCTACATTTCTATTAACTAAAAAATCAAAATATTTCAGATGGCCCAAAAGGAAGTCTTGTGTCATCATATGAAAAAACTGTATCTCTTTTGGTCATTTTACTCCATCAATTTTTTGATAATTATCTAGTCCCATGAACTGTCGGTCTTTTCCTCATTGAGGATGTAAATGTGTAGACAACTAAACAATTAACTGACAAGCCCGGGCTTATCAGTTAATCTTGTCGTCTAGACGCACTCCCTCCATCCCGCTGCCTCTGTATCAGAGGCAGCAATGCAGAGGGCAGGAGCCAGTGCCCATGAGAAACTGGCTTATAAGCTAGCTCCCCACGAGCATCAGATCTGCCTGCCTCACCATCCCCAGCAGAGGCAGCAGTTCAGAGGGTGAGGGGGGCAGGTGGAGCTGATATGCACACCGGCTTTCAAGCAGGCTCCCAGTGCGTACCAACTTCGCGGACCCACCTCCCCCCCTTGCCGCCTTCTACAGAGGCAGCAGTGGGGGGGAGGCAGGAGCCAGTGCTTAAAAGCCAGTTCCCCCCAGCACCAGCTCTGTGGTGTCACCTCCTCCCACTCCACCTGCCCTGCTGCCTCTATCAGAGATAGTAGGGCGGGGGGTGAGGGTGGTCCAAGGACAGCTGCCAAGAAGCCGCCTCTGTCCGCTGGGAGTCTGAGCTCCTTGCGGACAGAGGCTGCTCCAGCATCCCACGGTGCAGCTTCTGTATGCGATGAGCCTGGGGCCGCAGCAGACAGAGGCTGCTCCACAGCGGCAGCTCCTGTCTGGGAGGAGGGGGTCCAAACTCCCTATGGACAGGGGCTGCTGCTGCGGAGCAGCTTCTTTCCATGGGGAGCTCGGACCCCCCTACAGACAGGGGCGTCTGCCACCCACGCTGCTGTCTCTGCAGCAGCGCAAGGCAGTAGGCGAGAGCTGGTCTGTGCAGGAAGTCAGTTTTTAAACTGGCTCCCTTGGTGGACTGGCTCCTGCCTGCCACCCCATGCTGCTGCCTCTGACAGAAAGGCAGCAGCATGGGATCGCAGGGGGCTCCTGTGAGAAAGGGGCCAGGAGCATACTGGCTTCCAGCCCCACCTCCGGGAACTAACAAATAGTTGTGTAATCACTAACTTTTCATGCATTTACACGACTATTCAATTACATGCTATCTTACATCCCTATTTCTGATGTGAAGGTGAACAAGAAGTGTCTTGGAAACAATGATTAAATTGTTTTTGTCTTTTGGCAGGAAAACTTTTGTATCCAAAAGTTCTATCTTTTGGTATCCAAACAAGTACAACTAAACAATAATGAAATTGTTACAGTGAGAATGTGCAGTAGAAAACTCTATGAAATCCACAGGTGTACTGCTGAACGCAGATGCGTCATGCATTCTTGATCATCTTTTGGTTTAAAAACCTTAAAATTCTGCTAGGGAAATCACTAGTAAAAACCCTGGGCAGCTTATCAGTTCCGCAGTATGATTAAGTCAACAGTATTGAGACTTGTTAGCTCCAAAGTTAAAAAGCTGTTGGAAGCAAGGAGGTTACAAACTTTGCCAGCAAAGAAAGTAAACTTTGCAAGCCAACTAGCTCCTGATTTTTTTTTTATTTTAATTTTCCGTTACAGTTAGAAAACTAAATGTAAAAACCATGCATAAATGCTATGCCAAAGTTGTACAACTTTAAAAAATCATAAAAATTGCAAGACCAAATGTTACCTTCAAGGGCGCCATTTTGGGAGAATGGGGATGGGTGGTAGTAGCCAGTATGCGGCTTGCCTTTCATCCCATTCCCTGGACACTAAGGCTACGTCTACACTGGCCCCTTTTCCGAAAGGGGCATGCTAATTTCACAGGTCGTAATAGGGAAATCTGCGGGGGATTTAAATATCCCCCGCGGCATTTAAATAAAAATGTCCGCCGCTTTTTTCCGGCTTTTAGAAAAGCCGGAAAAGAACGTCTACACTGGCCCCGATCCTCCGGAAAAAAGCCCTTTCAAAGTCAAAGTGTAGACGTTCTTTTCCGGCTTTTCTATAAGCCGGAATAAAGCGGTGGACATTTTTATTTAAATGCTGCGGGGGATATTTAAATCCCCCGCGGATTTCCCTATTACGACCTGTGAAATTAGCATGCCCCTTTCGGAAAAGGGGCCAGTGTAGACGAGCCCTAAGGGAGTAAGAGGAAAGTGCTTACATTCCGTGCATGCCTCTCACACCTGGCTGGTGAAGGGACTCATCAGCCAGGTGTGAGAGGTATGCATGGAATTCAAGTACTTTCCCCTTATTCCTTTAACATCCGGGGAACAGAATGAAAGGCAAGCCATGTCCTGGAGCTGCCCCCCCTACCCTCCTGAAATGGCACCCTTGGTTACCGTACCCATATTAAGTGTTTTCCTGTATTTTTGTTTACAATGTGTAGTTTGACATATTAGTGTTTATACAGTAAATTATATTCCACAAAACAAACAGTGTATGTAACATAACCAAGTGAGTGTTACTACTAGAATGCTAACTTTTGCATTTTCTTAACTTTGAGCAGGTTAAAGATTAATTAACCCAATTTTTACATATATTTGTAACTAACTGTCAGGATCACTTGCTTGCGTTTAATCACATTTTCATCTGTCCTCCTCACATTTAATTATTTATCTGTATGTCAGTTTCCCTTTCCTTCTTGTGCTCTATTTAAAAGTTTTCTATTCTAACTGATCTTCTCTCAGTAAAATTTCTACAACTGTATTGCATATGACAGCAAAAACCATCTACATTAGCAAAACAAAGCTTTTGCTGAAATATCCAGTTCCAGGTTACTTTTTTCAACTACTGCATGCTTTTATAAACAAAGAAAATAACCACACAATTCAAACCAGTAAATGTTGTCTAACACAATACTAAAATTTTAGATTGTTTTCTTTGCAAAACTGTCATACACATGATATACACATGCTAAATTTCATCACATTATATGTACAATTATACAGTTAATTATATTCCAATTATGAAGCAAAAATAACATACTTATGCCAAGATAATATATATACTGCTCATTGCTTACCTGCGGTGAAGTGACTCTGAAAATTTAAGGCTTGCATAGATAAACTCCTTAACCTGGATATAGATCTGAGGCACCGACTGAGACATTGGGAGTTTCTTTGGGAAAGATTGCTATGGAAACAAAATATTAAATCTACATTACAATTCAAACTTTTATTTTTACTAGATATTTTTGTATTACACATGGCAATCTAAAAATACCAGAAATTAATCTAGTTTATTTTTGTTTTTGCTTTTCATCAAAAATAAACAAGGACATGTATCAGACCGATCTTCACACTTCTGAAAATAATTTATAACAGAAAAATATCGTTAATTTGTATTACAATAAAGCCTAACAATTCCAGCCAAGACTGACATCCCATTGTGTACTAGACAAACACACAGAACTTTCAGTCTAAATAGGCCAGAAAATGAATAGAAAGGAAAGAAGCATAAAAAATATTTCTTATCCTACAGTAACTTTTGTTCAAAATTTTTTCTCTCTTCCTCTCCCTCTCTCTCTCTATATATATACATACACATATACAGAGAGAAAGAGAAAGACAGATTGATTCTTGGTGCACATGTGCCTTAGTCACTTGAGATCGGAGTCTTTTGGAGTGCATCCTTTGGAGTTGTCATAAGCCAAGCTTCTTGTGCTCCTGAATTGTCAGAATAATGGATGATGTGGCCCAACCACCATACAGTTTCTTTGCTACCACAAAATCCAGATGTTATTGGACTCTCTAGTAGCAGGGAAGAAGGGAGGACTATGGAAAATACATATATAAACAGCACATCTCAAATAACTTCAGTTATTAAAAGGTAAGCAACTTTTCTTTCTTCAAGGGCTTGCCCATATATTCATGTCCATCGCATTCTTGGTGGCTCATAAGCAGCAACCTGATCTGAGCTTTCATATAACAGTTTAAAAAGTGTTGCAATACAGGTCTGTAAAAGAAATATCAGACTTTGAGATGCCTTTCCAGTAAAAAAGTGTTTTGTAAAAGTATGAATCAGACCCCAAGTGGCTGCCTTGCATCTGTCTGAAATGGGTGCTTTTAGCAAGTAAGTGAACTCCAGCAGAATGTAATCTAGTCTAAACCATGGGATCTAGACAAGCCATGTCATAATAAGTCTTAATACAATCCTATACCCATCCAGGTAACCTTTAGCAGATACTGGCTGACCCTCTTTGTTCTTTCTGCAGATGGAACAAATAATCTCAGGGAAGCCTTGGAAGGTTTAATCTTTTGTAAACAGAAGGCTAAGGATCATTGAATATAGAATATGCAGCCTATCTTTTTCCTTACTAGGGTATGATTTATGAATAAATTACAGAAAGCAGATTATTTTATTTATATTCAAGTCTTTAACTACTTGGGCAGGAATTTGGGACAGGTTTTAAATGTTACTTCAGGTGGGTGAAATATAGTATGAGGTGGATCCATCATATGGGCCTGCATGTCCCCAATCCATCTGGCTGATATAAATACAACTAAAAAAGAGGTTCTCGTAGAGACGTAGACAAATGCAGTTGGTTTAAGATACCTGTTGTTCAACACCTTAATCCCTGGTAAAATCCCAAGCGGGGGAGAAGGTTTCTTTCTGGTGGAAAACCCTTAGTGAGACTTTGGAAGAATATTGTCATAATAGGATAGAAAATCACTGTGAAGTCTTTAACAGATGAGTGATGGGCAGAAATTACTACTAACTGCAACCTGCTCAAGCTAATAGCCAAACTAGAGTCTATTAGCAAGGGTAAATAGTCTAACAACAGGGATCTGAATGACAATAGACTGCAGCTGCCAGTGACCACATCAGATTGAAAATATTTTCCATTTAGCAGTATAGGTCTATCTGGTGGTGTAAAGATGTTAAATTTAGATTAATCAACTAATCGAATAGTCAATACAAATTAAAATACATCGACTATTCGATTAGTAAATCAGGGCACTTCTGCCTCTGAAATGTAGCAAGACTCCCGCTGTGCCCCAGCCCCTTCTGCCCACAGAGATGGTGCTGGGGGGAACTGGCGCTGTCAATTACTCTGAGCTCTTAACTCTATGGTCAGACAAGTCTCCTTGTGTTTGATGATCATTTAAATGCACTTTCCATTCCAAAAAAGACACCTCTGTATCTGAGGTAGCAGCATGGGGGGAGGCAAGCAGGAGCCAGTGCTTGCAGAGACAGAAAGCCAGCTCCCCGCGAGCACCAGGAGGGAAGGGGGGACAGGCAGCTCTATGGGAGCCAGTATGCATGAGGAGCCGGCTTAAAAGATGGCTCCCCACAAGCACTGGCTCCTGTCTGCCCATCTCACCATGATGCTGCATCTGATACAGAGCAGCAGTGGGGGAGGCCCCTGCGTGTACCTTTGGAGACGTCCTGGCTTCCCCCTATCCAGCAGCGCAGCTGAGTCATGCGGCCAGGCATCCTGACTCCCCCCATCCACACCCTATGGCCACATGCCAGGCTACCAGCCTCCCCAACCCCTGCATTGCATGGGTTTCCCCTCCCCCATACTGCAGCATACGGGAACTCTGATCCTGGAACAGATGTTGCCAGACCAGAGAGTCCTGGTTCGTACAAAAAATTGAAATTAACCCCCAAACAACAAACAATTGCCTTTTCTAAATGACCACTGACTTCTGTTGACTGAAGAATTTAATTCATCTGCAAGGACAATGATAATTCTCAATTGGCATTACCTCTATAGGAGGCCCAATGAGTTACATAAGTATTTGCTAGACAGCAGGAGAGTAACAGTGATCAGAAATGATGGGTCATAGCCCTGAATGTGAGAGGGGAGTGATTAGAAATGGTATTAACAAAGTGGTATATGTTGAGCACACTCAATCTAAGTCAGGATAACTAGTGCCTGAAGTGTACTTATCAACCTCTCTGTTAACTTATTTGTAAAATGATGCAGACTAATATCTGACAGACTTGTAGGCCTTAGGCAGCAGAGGGCTATGAAATATATGGGAATATAAAGACTACTACTAAAGAGTAGTCAACAAAGGGGTATCTTAAGTCTTGGCCCCCTGGCTCTCAGCTCAGTGCATTTGCCTCTAGGACAGAGGGTATTCTGTGATGAAGTTACTCACATGTCTGCAGAACATACCCTGCCTTTGTGGTCAAGTAAACAGACAGCCTGATTCAACCAAATTGCACAATGTCCTGCAAACCCCTGTGCCTTAGAGAAGGACGTGTCCAAAACAGTCACAAAAAAAATAAAATACTTTTTGTGGGCTCTCAGGCTGCTTGGGGGTGGTGGTGAGTGTAGTGAACAGGGACCGCAGCCCCCTATTATGAACCTAAGCATATTTCAACTTAAGAACACACAAGAGCAATAGCTCTTTCTGGGGAAGAAGAAATGAATACACAAGAGAAAAATGACCTAAAGCATATTTTTTTTAAAATACCCTAGAGTATGTAGTGCTTTAGATATATAATTCTCAAAGATCATTACAAATGTGTAGGAATCGTGATTCCCCATTTTACAGATGAATTGGCAGAGGCACTCAGATGTAAAGAGACTTTTCCAATGCCACAAAGCAGATCAATAGCAGAGCTGGCAACAGAAACTGAAACTCTCGATTTCCAACTGTATTATCAAGTGTACGAGACTGCAGGCTAAATATCATTAATATTTGGGTTGCAAAAAAAAAATCTATAAACCAAGTGTTGTTCAATATAAAATGGCAGAGCCTTTATGGGCTATAAATCAAACTGAAAACTAATGGTTCATAGAATGAATTCCCTTTTTAGTGAATGACAAGCTACCTTCATTGACAAAATACTCATTTTTGAATTCTCATGGCTCATTTATGTGCATGGCAGATGGTCTAAGATTTTGTATTTTTATAAGTAATAAAATAGTTACAGTTGTTTAATACAATATAAAATTAAGGCAACCTATTAGCTAAGTCAGTCATGATAAATACTTGTCATAAGATTAAATATAAGGCCTATGTGGTGTACTATATATTGTTGATACTGTGTTTTATTTATATGTTTCTGATTTTGGTATTGCTTTATTATTATATAGCTAAGAAAACTGAAGAATATTAATACAAATTAACTATTTGAAAAGATAAACATGGTATGACAATGAATAAAAGTATTATCAGAGTCATGGCCATACTAACATTTTAACAGATTTTTGTAGCCCATCATACATGTTCATTGGTAAATAAAGCTTATGTTTTAGAGTCATGCTCATTAACCTCCATAAAAACCCTCTCTAATTTTTTTCTCTTCACTGCAGTTACATACAAATAGTATTCAGTTATACTTGTAAAGATAAATAACAGCTGACTCGCAGGTGCAAAATATCAGCAAAAATAAGAAGATACCTATTCTAGTGAACCCTAGAGAAAACTATTTAATGGTAAACAGTAGGAATAGCTATCTACTTGAATCTCAGTTTTGCTTGGGGCTTCTAGGAACTAGTGAGATATAAATAACACCACAACACTGGGTCTTTTACTTCTAGCCTGCTACTATCTACACAACATACTATTCATCTTATTTTGAAGAAGCAAATTTAAAAAAAAACTTTTTCTGAAGGACAACAGTGACATCATATCACTTTGCATCCCACCTGTCTCCTCCCCCACACCCCTTTCCCCAGTACTCAGCTGCCACATGGAGATTAAGTGGCCCCCTAGGTCGGTGGCGGGGAGAGCATGGGACCTGCAAGGCCTCAGAGGAGCCCCCTGCCTCCCATCGGCGGCCAGCAGGAGAAAGCTGGGCCCACCCTGGCTAGGAAAGGGGGGAGATTGGGCTTAGGTTGTGGCCTGAGGTTTGGGGGGTGACAGAAAGGGCCCAGGCTGGTGCAGCTGAGGGGGCAAGGGAGAGAAAGGACTTGGGGGGAAGGGCACAGGTGAGGAAGAGGGAGAAAGGACCAAAGATCGGGGGGAGAGGGGAGGAAAAAGGGTCTGGGATGATGTGGCTGGGGGAGGGAGAAGGGGTCCGGAGTGACACAGATGGGGAGGAGGAGAGTGAAGGGCCTGGCCTGGCCACAGCCCAGCCCTCCCCGGTTGCCGGGGGGAGAGCCGGGGTTGCCTATCCCCCGTGAGATGACGGTTGATTAGTGCAGCAAGCAGGGAGCGCAGCCCCTACTTTTCTTTAAGAACTGTGTAGCTGTACATAGAGAAATCTACAAGAACTCTCGCTAGAGTGAAAATGCCTCAAAGGAACACAAATAGTTCATACAGGGAAAAACCTCGGGTATATTTTGCCCCACATCACAAACTCAGCAGAACCCAAACAACTACTTTTCAAAAACTGTCATTTTAATAGACCTTGCGGCTGGTTGTTGGATTTTGTAATGCTACAGTACATAACAGACTTGATGAAACCTGATATGCTACAGCAAAACTTAAAAGCTGTCATTAAACAAAAACTGTATTCATTATTACAAGTTGATTATTAATTTGTTTACAAAACTATAGGCTTCATTACTCACTACAACGTCAGATTAAATGACTACAGCTTGAATTTTCATGTTTATTTATAACTAGGTAATTACCCATGGAAAAAGGTGATTTAGCCTCTTAATCTACCTTGTTATTCAAACTTTAATTACTTTTTAATTACAAAATTCATTACAGTCCTAACTCAGCTTAATTGGTTTTAAGTAAAATTTTGTAATATAAAACGTGTTCTTACCTTGTCAAGTTCTAGATCTTGAAAAGGAAATTTGCTAATCACTATTTTATACTCCTCTTCGTTTGCTACAGGGATAGGGCTGTAATTATCTGCTTCAAAAATATCCCTGTTTAGAGTTAGCAAAAGTCAGCATACTCAGGAGATATGTTAATACTTAAAAACATCACAAATAAGTGAATACATAAATTAATATAAAGATTTTCACTGACATTATATTGAATGTACAATTCCAAAAGTGGAGGATTGAATTCAATATCGCTCAAGAATGCCAAAAAGCATTTGAAAGAATTGAGTAATACTTATTGCAGCACTGGGATCATATTTATTCATGCCATGACTTTTTTCCCCCACATTTAACCTGACCCTGGAGGATTTGTCCATACTGGAATATTACACCATCTTAGAACGGATTTTAATTAATGTAATGCAAAACACATCTTAGCACTTTCTTATTTCTCTTCAGGTCATAGAAATAGGTATTGACAAGGGCTTCATATTAGCTGCCCTACCCTATGGTTAACTTTGAATAGTTAACTCAATAAATACAGTAGTCCTGGTCTACACTGAACATTTAACATTGTGTTAGTAAACACGTATTCTAACACAGATGTATTTTTTTCCCTACTGTAAAGGCACCCAAGGAACATTTACGGGTCATTTTCCATCTGAAACAGTAACTTCAGACTAAAGTGCTCAAACCCCTTTCATTCTGGGTCTATCATTTTCCCTCTCAAATTAAATTTAAGGCAGACATAGAAGCAGAGCAAATGCATCAAAAGCACCCAGTTTCTGTTATGAGAAATACAAAGTAATGCTTACTAACAACAAAACAATAACCTTTTCTGTATCCTTGTTCCCACTCAAGTTCCAGGCATCACTTTTGTGATGTTCCTGTAATAGCATAACATGTAAGAACTGAGGATTAGCCTTCCCATGTCATATTGCCTAGAACTATTGTACAATGACATCAGCCCAACTGAATCTATGGAAATCTGTAATATTTTGTTTTCAATGTTGTTTTTAAACTAGAAAAAGTCATAGCTTTATTGAAACAGGAAAGAGATTATTCGTTTTACCACCTTTCTCTAGCAAAATAACCCAACCTGATATAAATGCTTGCATTAAACGAATGCAAATGTTCATGCTGGAGGAAATTAAATTTTTATATTTGCAAGTTCTACATTGATTCAGGTCGATTCATAATAGAAATACATTGTACTTGGTTAAATACTAATTTTCTAAATTTTAATTAAAGACATTTGAAATTTGACAGAAAAGTAGATTTGATTCAAAGACACAATTACTTAGCAGCTAAATTAATCCCAAAAGACAAGGTATTTTGAGACTTTTTTTTTTCTTGTTGCAATACTAACCTGAACAACCCAGCCCATTTTTTAAGCAGTGTTTCATTGTACTGATCTCTTATTTCAAATAAAAGATCAAACAGTCGATTCACAGGAAACCCATAACCCTAAAGTACAAAAATAAAAAGAACAAAAAATTCAAAAACTATCATCATTTATCATGCAGTGCTTCAATATATTAAGAAGGGTTATTTTATATCATATTTGTACCATTCCTGTACAAGTTACAGGAGTTCACATGTAAAGGTGTTATTAAACATGATCTACTAAAGTGTAAACCTGATAATCTCTTTATTTTAGACATACTAAAGTTTTTGTGGAAAATTGTGACCAACTTCTTTAAAATGCTGCACATGCACATCCAAAGGCAGAATTGGGCTCCCAGTGTTTTAATTAAATTATCAAAATAACACCAACCTGCAAAGTATCAGCAAACACAACAATGAGATTCTTCAGCTCCAAAACAAGATCAGGATCAGTGCAATATGACTGGAAATAAAAACATTGATTTTGTAAAAGTAATTTAAATCAAACAGTAAATACATTTTAAAATGACAGTGGTGCAATGGGTTAAACTTATTAGTTTTATACCACCAGTTAAGTTCTTATGCTAATAAAAGCAATTTGGTCTTACGTGTCCTAATATATGTATGCATTTTTGTTGCTGGTCCCAGGATATTAGAGAAATAAGGTGAGTGAGGCAGTATCTTTAATTGCACCAACTTCTGCTAGTGAGTTTCCAAACTTACATAGAACTCTTCATAAGAGCAGCCATAGTGGGTGTGACAGATTTACCGGGTGCAAGCGCCCCCTCTCGGGTGAGCAGGGGAGTTCAGTGGACCCACCGTCTAGATCGGGTTTTTGGGTCCCAAGGCCCGATCCCCTCTGATGGGGTTTGTGGGTGTGATCACCCGTTGCTGGCCTGGCAACGGGGTTCAGCGAACCCACCATTACATCCCCGGTAAGGGTCTTAGGGTCCTGTCCCTGATAAGGGTTTGAGGTTCCACCCCAACACAGGTCCTGGGGTCCTATCCCCTGATGCCCGTCCTATAAGGGCAACAACCACTAGAGCTGTGTTTGAGGCTGCTCGCGTCCGGGAAACCCAGATGACGCGGTGGGCTGGTTCGGTTGCGATTAGGGGGGAAAGAGAGCGGGGGACCCGAGCCCTCCCTCTCCACCGGGTCCCAGCCCAGGGCCCTAAGTGGACGGATTAGTGCGTTCCCTCCACGACAGGCGGGGTTACTCCCCGAAACTCGCCTGTCCACAGCCGCCAGAGGTGGACTGCCCCAGGCTCCTTCCACTCCCCATCCAGCGCCGGCCCCCCTGCGGACCCGACCAGGGCACTCACCAAATCTGGCTCCTCAGCCCCGTCCTGCTGCTGTCCTAGGGGCCCCCCCCACTGCTCCTCCATCCCTCCAGTGGGGCGGGATGTTCTCCCTCCTGAGTGGGGGTTGGCAGCTCCTTCCTTGGCCGCCTCCAGCCTGCTCACCTGGCCGCTTTTCAAGCGGCCCGGGGGCAGGCGCCCAGTGATGGCGCCCCGCGCCACGACACCCTGTGATGCCCCAGGGAGAGTCGACGTAACGTGGGCCTGCCCCCCGCACAGCCGGGCTGCGTCATCCTCCCGCTCCTCCCTGACCCTGCTGAGCCGGGGAGCGGGGCTGCCGCAGCCGGACGCAGCCCCGGCTCATCTCTTCTGCCTTGGGGGGGTCTGTCACAGTGGGTCAGACCAAAGGTCTATATAGCCCAGTGTCCTGTCTTCCAACAGTGGCCAATGCCAGGTGTCCCAGAGGGAATTAACAGAACATGAAATCATCAAGTGATCCCTTTCCTGTTGCAATTCTCAGCTTCTGGTAAAGCTCGAAAGCTTGTCTCTTGCACTAACAGAAGTTGGTCCAATAAAAGATGCTACTTAACTTATCTTTGCTAGATTTAGTCCAGTTATATACAGTATTTGTTCAGATCACAAAGCTATTAAAAGTTTTGATCTCACAGGAAGAGATAAGACAAGACCACCTGGATTATGAGAAGTGATGCACAACGTCATAGGCGCTTAATGACTCAGATCCTGGACAATGCTCAAACCCCACTCTGCCCAGACTTCACCCCTACTTCACCCCCTTGTCCAAGCCCCACTCCTGCCTCTTCCCACCCTTATCCTGCCCCCATCCGCCCCCTCCCTTACCTCTTCTTTTCCCTCACTCTTCTCCCTGCCCTTCAGTGCCTCCTGCATGCTGTGGAACTGCTAATCACAGAGGGCAATAGGCAGAGGAACTGATTTGTGGGGCTGTCAGCAGGCAGGAAGTACAGGGAGGAGAGAGAGGTGCTGACCCATGTGGCTGTCAGTGGGTACTGAGCACCCACTTTTTTTTCCCCATGAGTGATACAGCATTGAGGCACCCATGGAGCTGGTGCCTATGCATACCATGAATGAGATGCTTTGAGGCCCATTCATTGAAGTCAATAAGAGCTAAACACATGCGTAAGTAAATATTTTGTTAAATCAGGAACCTTAACACTGTAGTACTTTCAAACACTAAGCCTCAATCTAACCAACATTAACTCTATGGCACTTTCAAGACTCATTTCAGAGAGAAAGTTGTAAGCAAAAATGTGTGCATATTACGTTAATATCTGCAAACTTGTAAGTATAAAGTTAGTCAGCTATAGCTATAAGATTTTATTTTCAGAAAGGCTGAGCATCTGTAGCTTTTACTGAAATCAAAGGGGAGTTGCTGATGTATCTCTGAAAAAATTACGCTACACTTATCCTGCAATTATGTTTCTATCTTTATGCCCCCAATTTTGAATATTTTGGTTTTCAACATTATCTTTTTTAATAAAGAAACATACAAAAATAGTTATGGAAATGCAATGTAATGCAGGATGAAAATACCAGATTGAAAAGCAGCCCAAATGTCTTTACTCTTCATTAATTATATAAAAAAATTAATGGTTTTGCTTCTTGCAAGAAATACTTTTCACACAAGAAAAGATACACTTATCTAAGCACTGGTCACTCACTTCACCTCAATACAGACTAGCATGATAATTGATTGTGATGGAAGTTATGCATCCTGAGAACAAATAATGACATCCATTTCAATTATATCAGAAAATCTTTAATGAAGGGTCCTAACTCTATAAGAAACAAGATTTTAAGTACATTTGAATGCTTTAAATCATTACTTTTTTTACAAATGTGTGTCAATCAACAGATTAAACATTAGCCTATTTTGAAAAATATGTGGCTTAGAAATCTCTAAACAATTTAACTTGCTAGTAGTGCCTTCTAAAATTTCTTGTGGATTAGAAACAAAACTAGCATTCATCAGAAATGTCCCTGATGCGATTTGAAAAAACAAATTGTTTTCTGCCATTCCTAAAATAGGTGCAAAATATAAAATATTCTTCAAATCTAAAACAAGGTGTAAATAATAGTGAAATGGTAGCAAAATTCAAACTATGTGATTTAAGTACATATTTTTGAGCAAATGATTGGAGATTAGTGGACACTGAGAAGGGCATGTCAAGACATGAAGTAAGAGCACTTTGTATAGGTTACAAATCATCTATTTTTCTTCCTGAACATGCCATGCCATCTATGACCCCTTTGACAAATTTTCAAGTAATTTACCAGGATAAAATGCAGTCAACCAAAATCAATATTTTTCAAAAGGAGTCAGAAATAGCATGCTGGTAGCCAGTTTTCTTTTGAGTGAATAATAGAGAAATAATATTCACTATTTTAACACATTTTTAAAATACTGAAATATTCACATAAATATAACATAACTTGTATCCTCTCTAGTCTGACATTCTCTGGTCCTGCAACATCCATGATCCTGCATGATTTTAGTTAACTGGATGTCTACTTACCATGGGTGTAGCCTAGATTCCTGGGGTCCCATAGAGTTTGTTTAGAGCCATCAGTCCTGGCTCTCAGTGTTCTGTGCTGTTATTTAGCTCTAATTTACCCCTAAATGTCTTTTAAGAGCCCAGTAAGCAATGGAAGTGTGCGTAATGCTGTTAGACAATATTGACCTCCCACTGTTCTGCAAATTCTCTGGTTCGGAGATCATCAGGTCCTGAGAGTGCCTAACTAGAGAGGTTCAACCTTTATTAAATTTATAACATTTTAACGTTTTCAAGATTTTAGTAATGCATGTACTGCAACAACAACATACTACTTTAGGAGCACTAAATGGATAGCTCTAAGGGTTTTACTGATAGAGTTTATTTTGGAAACAGAGTATCTATAATGATAATTAGGAATTATTTCCTGATGGTGCTTTCAGTGATGAACTATTCAATCTGATCTAATGAAGAGGTCAGTTGAAACTAATGAGGACAGATTGCAATAACAACAGCAGATTAACTCTGCATATTCTAAACTGCTGGACTATGAGCACTTCTGGAAGACCTAGAGAGTTGTAAATCAGTGGAGGATTATGCAAAAAGCCCATGGCTGTGTCTCACAGCCTGATACTGCTGAGAAAAACAAAAGCATGACAGTCTCTCACCTAAATGCGAGCAATTTTAATTACAACCCCCCCGCCCCCATGATGTAGGTGTAATTTTTCACTTTGACATTATCATACTTTTAAACACATAGACACTTTTTAATGGATTTACCCTGCACGAGGCCTTCTCACTTACCGAATGGGTTCTAAGAACAGCAATGATCTTTGACAGTGCCATGTTCCACAGTTCATCAGTGTATGCTCTAGTAACCAGTCCTTGGGTTACATGTAAAATGTGATCTTCCACTACAAAAAAACTAAACCAAATATTTATAAGAATTTAAATTAAATAACCAACAGTTATTTTCAAGTAATTATTATAACATGGAGCAAATCCTACCATTTTGCACATAAACATGGGCAGGCCGTGCCTACAGAACATTTGGGACTTCAATGGTTTTGCATCAGACCCTTGATGCTGTTCTGGACATGATGTGGGAAGCACAACAGCTGTCAATTGGAGGCCAGCTCCTTGGACAGACTTTTATCTGTCACTTTGACACTAGAAGGATGTGGTGCAGGACAGATGAACTCTCCACTCCAGAGATGCATTATCCATGTAGCAATGGGCTATAGATGGCATGGGTTTTACACAGAAGAGAGAATTGTGGGGGATAAGAATAACAACAACATATTTCCATTTAGAAAACTTACCCTACAATTTGACTGAAATATCTTCTATAGCCTTCTACTGTTTCATGCTTTAAATAAAAAACAAAAACGTTGAAGAATAAAAATACCACTAAATATTTAAGTAAAATTCCAAGTCAATGAAACTTAATAAAAATAATATAGGTTACCATGCTTGACTGTGGCTGCAGAACTAATCTTGCTTGTTTTTTTCTTTGCTTTCTGTAGTAGTTTTCAAATGTATCTCCATCACCCTAATACAAGACAAACAGAATGTGGTTAAAAAAGGAATGTTCTTCATATGATGAAAAAGCACTTCTGAAGTTAAGGGCAAAGTTCTCTACTGTTCCTCACAACCAAATATTTTGCATTTGTTCCACATGTGGAACTTCCACTGATGTGATATCAGTGGAAGTTCTGAATACTTGAAATGAGTGCAAAGCATATGAAAGAGATCCACAGTCTACGTAGGAGAGGAGAATTGTACCTTTAAGTCCACATTTTAGTCGTATCATGATGCTATGATAACAAATACAAACTTTTTAAAAATGAGTAACAATATAAAACAAATTCTCAAAATTAAAAAACTCTTAACTCCTGTTTTGTAACTTAAATACACCTGCTTTAAAACACTACAATACAGGCAGTCCCCGGGTTACGCGGATTCGACTTACGTCAGATCCGCACTTACGAACAGGGCTTTTCTTGCCCTGGAGGACGCGGGCGGCAGGACCGCCCAGACGCGCAGTGGTCCCGCCGCCTGCGTCCTCCGGGGCGAGAAAAGCTGCTCTGCGTCTCCCTGGTTTGCTGGGGGGAGACCCCCCAGCAGACCAGAGACACGCGGAGCAAAGCCGCGGAGGACCCGGGCAGCGGAACCGCGGTGCGTCTGGGCAGTCCCCCCGTCTGGGTCCTCCGCGGCTTTGCTCCGCGTCTCCCTGGTCTGCTGGGGGGGGGGGAGCAGCTAGTGCGCACCCCTCCCCCCCCAACAGACCAGGCTTTTCTCGGGATGCCTGTGGTAGAGCAGCTGGGGTGCTGCCGGTTGGTCCCGCAGCGCCACTCTCGGCGCTACTGGACCAACCCGGCAGCACCCCGGCTGCTCTGCCCCAGGCGTCCTGATTCAGCTGCTGATGGTCAGTTTCAGCAGCGGCTGAATCAGGACACCTGGTGCAGAGCAGCTGGGGTGCTGCCGGGTTGGTCCAGTAGCGCCGAGGAGCACTGCTACTGGAGCAACCCAGCAGCACCCCAGCTGCTCTGCCCCAGGCGTCCCCAAGTCAGCCGCTGCTGAAACTGACCAGCGGCTGACTACAGGAAGCCTGAGGCAGAGTTGCTCTGCCCCGGGCTTCCTGGAATCAGCCGCTGATCAGTTTCAGCAGCAGCTGACTTGGGGACGCCTGGGGTTCTTAAGTTGAATCTGTATGTAAGTCGGAACTGGCGTCCCGATTCAGCCGCTGTTGAAACTGATCAGCGGCTGATTCCAGGAAGCCTGGGGCAGAGCAACTCTGCCTCGGCTTCCTGTAGTCAGCCGCTGGTCAGTTTCAGCAGCGGCTGAATCTGGACGCCAGTTCCGACTAACATACAGATTCAACTTAAGAACAAACCTACAGTCCCTATCTTGTACGTAACCCGGGGACTACCTGTATTGCTTTCTTTAAGATATAGTGGAAACTTAGTTTATATTGACTTTTGTGACTTGTAAAGTTTAGTTATATGATAAATGTTACAGTACTTCATAATGTAGCCCTGACTCTTGAAAGCATTGGTTTTTCTTGAGCAAAATATAAAACAAAAGATTAATATTTGCTCATCCTTTCTTGGTATTTAGTAAATATAATGACTAAAAATTAGGATTTTAGTCCTACCCAGTCCTCAAAATTTAATAAACATGTTTATTGATTTCATTGTTAAAACCTCACGACATCTCAGTATTCTCATTAAGATGATTCATTCAGTGGAAACCATCTGTTCATTTGAAACCATTACAACACTGACTCATCTACCTACTGAATGCAAAATAATCTGTATGCAAACAGAATTAAGCAGCTTAGCATTTTTAAGTTTCATTTTTTACTGCATGAGATTATTGCTAGGTCTGAAGCTAGAGTTCCATTACTTGGGTATCCAAAAAGCTTAAAATCAAACCATAAAAGAGGCTAGATATTCTTAAATCATTAAGAAATAATCCAAATAAAATTCTATATTAATATTTTCAAGTATCCAAAGAATATTGCTTTCTTTCCCCAAAATGCAGATACCCTAACACAGAAGGAAGCAAAGCTTTACAAGAAAAAAAAAAAGAGGGGTGGAGGACCTTGCTTTTAAAAAGCAAGTTATTCTATTATATGACAAATCTTAAGTAGAGCACTTTTTATTGCTGTGATATTTTATTCAGGATATTATCACTTACATTTATTATCAAAGTAAATCTGTAATTTCCAGCCAAACAGTTGTGATGTAATTCTTAAATGCAGAATAAAGTAATTGGGAGAATTGTAGAATCTACTTCTAATATTGTATTTATGCATGAAGTTAGTGGAGTCTATTTTGAAAAAGAACCGTTGTTCTTTCCAAATGCATAAAATAAAGTTTGATATGTAAAATACTCGATGGGTGTTGAAACACCACAACATATCATGTAATAGACAGGATTACTAGGAAGCAGCTAAGATAATAATTGGTAATAGAAAATACTCTAATAAATGTTCTGCCTGCCTAATGACAGACTAAAGCAACAGCCATGGTGGAGTGCCATATAATTACAGGAGTAGCAAAGGAGAATCAACACAAAAAATGCCAAGTATAATGAAGGCAACTTTTTCATCCTTTGAAAAGTTCCTAAATTTGCATACATACAAATAACTAATCAGTTTATGTTGGATAATAAATTATTGGAATTTTGCTCATATATGAAATCCTTTTTCAGAATTTTTTCCATTTTATGCTGCCATATGATTTTTATTTGCTTCAGAATTTAGCATTTATACAGAAATGCAGAGGGCAGGAACTTCCTATAGAATTCAAATACAGCATTCTACAGACTACACTGAGCAGTAGTTTTGCTACTTTAGAGTGCTTATGCACACTCTACATATAGGCTAGCCTACTAAAAATATAAACAAAAAAAGACAGGAAAAGATAAAGCAAAAATTGAACTTCATTAGAACATAGTTAAGAGCTATAAGTGTAAATTGCCATCTTACACTGGAGTTCTCCCTTACACAGAAACTACTATACCACGTTAGACCAGTGATTTATCTAGTCTGGTATTTTGATTCTAACAGAAGTTAGCACCAGATATTTCAGAGGAAGGCGTAAGATTCTCATAATATGCTATTACTAAAAACATTCATAATGGACATTATGAAAATAGCCTGTCTCAAGTGGGAAGTTTCTTCCCAATCCCAAGAGTAGTTAATTAGCTTTATGCCCTGAAGCAAGAAGGTTAAACATCTCTCCAATTTGTTATCCATATCCAATTTAATGTTTTATCCAATATTATTTGAGAATACAAATGGATAAGCTTTTTAAAAAAAATCTTATTTAGACACTTACTTCAGTTATATCTAATGACCAGTAGTTTTCAAAGGTTAATTATGTGTTGTGTAAATAAATTATAATATGTTACCTATTTGTGATCTTTTCAATTTAGATTATACCTTATTAAATTTAATCTGTTGCCTTTCAGTTTTATTGATTGCTCCCTTTTCGTATTATGAGACAGGGTAAAAAAAAAAAGGAGCCAATCCCTCTCTGAACTAAACAGTCTCAGTCTTTTTAATTTCTCTGCACATTTCTCAACCATCTTGCGGCCTCATCAATTCCTGCCATCTCGCCACTGAGACAGGATGATGTAATAAAATCTGACAATGGCACCATTAAAATAAAGATTGCTGGAAGACCCCTAGGATGGAGTTTAGTGTCCCACAGGATCTGGCACATCAGAGCAGACATCAAATTTAGGAATTTATAAGTATAATTATAAGCTTTAAACATTCTTATTTCAAACTATGAAGCCTTGTATTAGCCATTTACTCTAACATGAACAGAATCTACATCAGAATCACGGAGCCTGAAGATGGTTAGTTCAAGGAAAGAGATAAGGTACCATGCCCACAATGCAAAAGAGAAGTGGGAGGTGACAAGAGCTATAGACTAGATTCAATAGATCAGACTGCTTTGCCCTACCTGCTGAGCAGCTACCCCCAGATCCATGTCTCCTACTCTCCTTATATTGTATCCACACCTATTATTGCTAGCCTCACAAATTGCCCAGAAGTGTCAGCTGATATAGAATGCAACTACCTGTACCCCAAGAGTATATCTGCACTGCAGCAGTAAGATTTACAGTTTGTGTAGGTGTACTCCAGCTAGCTCATTAAAAATAGAAGCAAAGATCCTGCGGTGTGGGCTTCAGCACCATCTGGGCACATGAGTGTGTACCCAAAGGGGAGGGGTATCAGGTAGGCTCATGCAGGCAGAACTTACAGCACTGCAGCATCCTCACTTAGATTTTTTAGTGATCGAGCTGGAGTACAGCCATGGGCAGCCTGTATCCTAGGCAGGGGAGGGCACTGCCTTCCCAAACCACCAGAGTGGCCCTGCCCACAGTCCACCACAAGAACACTTCCAGTAGGCATTCTGGGTGTGGTGTGTTGCTGCCCTCAAGCGCCCGTCTTCCGTGTGCTCCAGGGTCAGGGAGGCTGGAGCTGTGTGCCGCCCACCCTCCCTGTGCTCTGGAACTGGAGAGGCTGAAGACATGTGCCTGCTCTTGCCCCCTCCCCTGTGGTAGTGGGAGGAGTGCACATGGCACACTGCTTCCAAGTGGTAGGGGGCAGGGAGGAGTGGAGCTGGAGGATTGCCTCGCCCAGCACTACCTTCACCAACCACCCATGAGTACAGATAATGCTGCAGAGGCATATCTAAGTGGGATGGTTTGCTATGAGCACAGAACAGTTCTCTAATCTCTGTACAGGCTCCCTATTGATTTCTTCACAATTCAAAGTGCTGGTACAATACAACCTCATTGCTACGAACAAGAGTTACAAACTAACCTGTCTCCCATATACCTCATACAGAACTGGAAAGAAGCAATCAGAGAGCAGAAACCAAATAAAGGGCAAATACGATACAGCAGCGTTTCTCAAATTGTGGGTCGCGACCCCCCTGAATTAGAGGGGGGTCACAGCTGGATTCAGTTTTTCACTTGCGACCCCTCTCTCCCAGGCCGCGAAGAGCAGCATGACAGCGGAAGGCAGCTGCCAGCGAGCCGCGCAGCATGGCCGGGACCACGGGACTCCAGGAGCGCATCTCAGCTACAGCAGGAGGCGGGAGAGTGAGGCCAGCACCGGCACAGGAGCAGACGCACGAGAGGCTGACCAGGGCATGGTTGCCGGGCGACTGAACACTTCCCCACCTGGGAGAGGGAGGGGTCCCTCAGGCAGTGGGCTGGGGGATTGGGTCGGGGCAGAGAACCCGGAGATAAATAAGGGTATGGGGGGTCAGAGGAGGAGAGGAGAGGAGAGAAGAGAGAAAAGGAATGTGGAGCGGAAAAGAGGCACAGAGGAGAAAGAGACGGGGGGAAGGAGCCTGCAGGGGGGAAGGGCATTGAGGACCACAAACACCTTGAAGGAACCCCAGGAGGGCAAGGAGTCTGGTGAGAAGGGGGGAGAAAGCGACCCAGGGCAGTGAGGGTGGGGTCTCATCTAGCATTTTAGGGGGTCATGGTATCAGGAAGTTTGAGAACCCCTGCAGTACAGTATTTTGTTAAATGCAAACTACTAAAAATAAAGGGAAAGCAGCATTTTTCATCTGCATAGTAAAGTCTCAAAGCTGTATTAAGCAATGATCAGTTGTAAATTTTGAAAGAACCACCATGTTTTGTTCAGAAGTGATGAACATTTCAGAAGCGTTGAACAGGAACCTCTACTCTTGAAGCGTGCGTATCTCTGAGGTTCTACCTTAAAACTCTTTAATGTTTAGTTTTCTTACGAAAAGTGACTATAGACAAATAGCAATTAACTGCACATTTCCTCCTTTTGTGCAGTCACTCAACCCTGCTGACTTCAGTGACAAAACAAGCTTCCACTGCTACTTATGTGTGTTAACACTGCAGAACCAATACAGTCTAGTCCTTTTGTATCACAGGACTTTTTATTATTAAATTTCAATCAGTTACACTTGTGCAAACCCACTAACAGCAGGGAGGAAGGGAAAACTGCATAGGCAGGTGTCTTTGGGGAGCATAATCTGAAGACAATGAGATTGTACAGGTTAGGGTGACTATATTTCCCTATACCAAATATAGGACAACTGGTAAAATTGCTCGGATTTAAGGAAGTTCAACGGTACTCAATCAGAACCATGCAGTACAAATGTTCAAAATAAATAATAAATTGGCTGAGCACCCATAAAAAGAAATACTGCATTATTATAACATTAATAATAAGTAAAAATTAAATATATATACTTTTAATTAAGTGGATAAGGGGCTGGAGCAATTTCCTGCTCCAGGACCAGCTCTGGCAACACTGTCAGCTTAGCTCAGCAGATAAAGTTACCTCCCAGACAGGGCTAGTGAGTGCAGCCAGGAGGCATGGCATGCAGTAGTAGGTCTTTAGGGCATTGGGGGGAGGGAGGGTAAGGGGATGGGAGGTAGTGGGAAAGATGTGTTTGTTGGTGGACTACAATACACTTGTATTGAGAGCAGTGTTTCTCAACATTTTTTTTTATAAAGTACCCCCCTTTTTTTAAAAAAAATTATAAGTACCCCCAGTACCTACAGTTTTCAGACACGCAATTTTTTTTCTACCATTGCAACACATTTGTTTAAACAACTTACTCGTAGCCGGGTGGGCGATGAAATTTTTGGGTGTAAAAAGTACAAAAATAATAAAGAGCTATAAAACTTAAAACAAAAATTCAGTTTTCTCCAAATTTCAGTTGTGATGACGTACCCCTTAGACTTATCTCAAGAGTACCCTAAGAGTACTCATACTACTGGCTGAGAAACACTGGACTATAGAGTGGTGAGTTCTAGGTAGTTGTGGTAGGGCTTTGGGAAGGTGGGTACTGGGTAGGGGTGGTGTGCAGGGTACTGTGCTTCTGGCAGGACTGTGGGGGAGAGGCAGCACCTCTGGGGATCAGGGCTTCAGCCCTGTGGGGAGAGGGAGCGCTGCTGGCATTTGGAGCTTCAGTCCTGCAGGGAGCAGGCTAACAGGGATCAAGGGTTTAACCCCATGGGGAACAGAGGGGGATGCCAAGGACTGGGGCTTCAGTCAGGGATTGGGGAGAGGGTAAGAATGCAGGGATCATGCTGACTGCAGACTGACCAGACCAGCAGGGTGAGTTTGCAAAATTTGGAGTTTTTAAAAATTACATTACACATGAAATGAGTACAAAAATTATTCAGACATAGTGAATATGGAAATCAACAAACACTCTTTTTAGCCTTAGTTACTCTCTGCACTGCCCATCATTTTTCAGTCTCTCATAGCAGGTGGGATGTGTTATCATGCCTTTTCTCTTGGTTCACAGCGTAAAATACTTATGAGTCTGGTAGCAAGCATCTCTCAATCGTTGGCATTTGCTCGGTGGTCCACCAGAACCTGGGTTTAGTGAGTTTTAGGGCAAATTTTTATTTTAAGTTTTACTCTGCTATCCTTTAGGTATTAAGGATAACTGGGAACAGATAGGGACTAGGACTTTTAGTATGACTCTGTATTGAGGCATACATACATTGTGTGATTTTACAAATGTTTATGTAATTACCTAAATGTTACACTGCTAGCCGTTTTAAAAATAAACCATTTGAGACTGTCCTGTGAGTACTAGTTGGACTTTAATGAAATGTGCTCACGTGTTTGCTCAGTCAAACTGAAAATATGCAAAAGGTACAGGAAAGTATACTTAGATTTTTAAATATATAACCATTCTTGATTATTTTAAGTCATAATAATACATACCAAAACTGAGTAGATATGCAAGCATCTGTAAACAGGAGAAAAATCTACAAGATCATGAGCAGTTAAAACCTGCAAGAAGAAAAAAAATCAGTTTCACAACTTGATGCATTATGAACAGAACCTGATCAGTAAATTTGACAGCTTATTGTACTTAACATGAATGGAAAGGTAAGGAGCTTGCCTCATTTTAAAGATGGTTGGCCAAATGAGAAGGTTAATAGCCAATGACTAGTTTGAAGTGCAAAGCTACTACAGCTCAACATTCCTGGGATGCAAGGCCTCAGCACCTTGAGCACCTACCTTCAAAGTAGCGAACACTGGGACAACATGAGCACCTCTTTACAGATCCAAACATGTGGAGCAAGGCTATGATGAAAGAGACTCTACTTCCACTAACTTCCATTTTCGTACACTAGACTTTAGGAAAAGTGAGGGGAAAAGGGTGGAACTGAAAAACTAATATACTTTGAGAACTTCTGTTATGAGTAACTTTTCTTTTTCTTTTTGAAAATCGCTTCTTTAAATCCCTCTCGGTGGCCACAATATTTAAAACTATAGTCCTGCTCTACCAAAAGAGCAATAGGAGTTAAGTTAAAAGTAGCCTGACAGTGACTAGGATTTCAAACATTTTCATGATCAAGTGAGTTCTTCACCTTGGGGTATGCTATACACCTTCTAGTTCGTAAGTATTTTGGTTATTCAATCAATCTGATTTAGATAATCTAGAAATGAAATTCTAGTCCCAGGGGGAGCCAAATGCAAACAAAGTATAGTTATGGAGATCAATACAATGTTTTTCTTGTATCACTCTTATTATTTAATGCTCTTTTAATATCCAATTTGTACATCCTGGTATCCTCTAATAATCCTGAGGTTTAGGAAAACGCATTGGGGGGGTTCATCATGATTCATTTACAAGACCAAACTCATGAATAAGTAGCAGCACAGTAGCTGAAAGGAAAAGCTGCTCACCTTTCTGTAACATGAGTTCTTTGAGATGTGGGATCCCTATTGGTATTCCACCATGGGTGAGCATGAGTATCATGAAACACTCAGAAAATTGCTACAAATGTCCTTCAATTCGCTCTTCTACGGTTCTTCTCCTCATGCAGCTGATGGAGGATATAGGTGGCCATATAGAATGACTCCCTCTCCAGTTTCCTTTTCTACCACAAACACAAAGGCAGGGAGGGGGGGAGGGAAGGGCAGGCAGTGGAATAGAGATCGGAAACATGCATCTCAAAGAACTCAAGTTACAGACACGAAACTAACCTCTCATCCTTCTTCAAGGGATGGTCCGTAACTGTATTGAACTATCAGTGACTAACACACAGTGTTTCTTCTGACAGAGTGCAGGGACTCCACAGAACAAATGAAAGACTGCCGAGCCCACTCGAGCACCAGCTACCAAGGCCAGTATCAAAGCATAATGTCTTTGTGAAGATGTTAACTGAACTTCAAGTTGCATATTTCAGCTAGAGGCACCTAGTTCAGAGAGTCCACCAACAGTGCTTGTGTTTAGTAGAGTAGATTCTGACATCTTGTAGAGCAGGGATGCTGGTCAGTTCATAATACAGCAGGATATAACAGAGATACCTTTGGACTGTCTTTGTGCAGAAATCGCTTCAACTTCCACAAATTCCTAAAGGGATGTAAACAGTCTAGGGGACTTCTACAATATCTTGTTCTAGCTTGATAAAATGCTAACACTCTGCACATCTGATGTGGGACTCCTCCTGCCTACACTGATATCGTAAGACTTTGGTGAAAAAACAGGTGGTTTGGTTTAATGAAATTCTGAGATCACCTTAATTGTAAATTTGGGGCTTAACCTCAGTGAAATTAGTCTTTATGAAAGACAGTGTAAGGGGGGAGTCAGCCATTGGGGCTTTCTGTTCCCCTAACCTTCTAGCAGATGTTATGACTAGGAATCCCAGTTTTCCATGATGCCCCTCCCAATTCTCTGATAAAAAGCAATAAAAAAATCCATGTTTTTCTGCAATTAAAATCAAACACTGAGCTTTAATTTCCATCACCACACTATATAGTTATCAGTTGAACACAATGCTTTACTGATATAGTTACAATTTTTAAGCACATTTGAAGCCTACCAGTGCCATCAATCACTATAATAATGTAAAATTAACAGAAATACAATTTGTTGTTCTTACATATACCAAATGTCTGTATTCAATATTTTCAGAAAAAAATTAAATGCACAAAAAATAACACTCTCACTGTTAGACCCAGGCAGCAGAGATTCCACTGACAGCAGAAATCTTAAAATTAAAATTTGTAGAATCTATTTGGCTAGCAGCATGTTGCATTCAGGTTTATGTGGCCCTCCTGTGTAATAAGTCTGGGCACCACTGGAATAAGTAATATTGGTACTTTCAGTAAAATGTTATTAATTGTTAATATAAACTTTTATTTTTTTCATGAAATATAAAAATTAAAGATTCCTGGTATATATTCAAATTCCATGTTTTTCCACGGAAAATGGATTTCTATGATCCCTGCTTATCATGATGAAGAATGTAATCTTTTCAGAAAAGTGAGTAAGAGCATGAGGCCATTGCTTCAAATAGACCTTTGTTAATGTTGCCAGGACTAAACTTAGGTCCCAGGCTGGTACAGATTACGTTAAGTGGAGGGGTTCTGATCTGTTCATTTAGGAAGGGAAACATCACTGTATGGAAGAAAACGGAATAGTTGTCTAGTGATGGGGGCAGAGTTTGGTTACAGCTGCCAGATGGAACTATGGGAAAGCCCATGGGTCTTAAAGGATAGCTCATATTCTAGAAGGCTGGAAATGTCCACCTTCTCTTAGGTTAATTGTTGCTGCTGATAGACTGTGATTCTTCTTCACTATTGTTGAGGATGATTTGAAAAGTCTCTGAATATGTTATTTCCAGGCATACACTGGCAGAGAAAATTGATGCAAGATACGCAACTCCAGCTATGAGAATTGAATAGCTGGAGTTGACATACCTAGCATCGATTTTCTGGGGTGGCCCCACAGTGGGAAGTCAACAGGAGAAATTTTGGGGCAGAACCTTGCCCTCATTCAGAGTTAGTGTGTCTGGGAAGGAATTAATTGTTCTGTGTGGTTGTGCTGATACCTAGAAAATGCTATAGAACCAGAATTGTGAGCACCATTTGGGTACAATCAGGATAATTAATGTCCTGTAGCATTTTGTGCATAATGGGGCGGATCCTGCAACACTTGCTGTTAAATACATAGTATCATCAACTTGCTGTCCAATCATACTTGCACAAGCCTTGCTGAAATGTATAGTAGACAATGTTCACAAATTCTGTGGAGTGCTCAGAGTTCAAAAAGGTTTATACATATCTTGGACTCTGAGAGGCCTGGGGCTCTTATACATTTCAAAATCAGGGATCAGGGGACCAGTGGGGACTGCTTGAGTCCCCCGCTGGCCGTGCTCCCAACAGCGTTTCCACCTTTGAATGTAGCAAGAGCTGGCAGGGCTCTTGCTACATTTCAAAGGTGGAGGTGCCCTTATCGACTAATCAAATAGTCGGTGCAAATTACATTGACTATTCAATTAGTTGATTAATCTAAATTTAACATTCTTACCTTCCAGTCTCAGAAGCATGATGCGCATGCACACTCACAATGGAACACAGTTAGGGACCAGCACTCAAAGAAAATTTGTTCTTTTAACACAAGTTAATATCCACTGAGAACTCAGAAGCATCATGTCTACAGATGCAGCAGAATATTTTCACGTCAAACAATTCTACCATATTCCATCATAAAAAACAACAAATAATCTGAAGGGGTTTGTGCCCACGAAAGCTCATGATTCCATAAACAATTTTTGTTAGTCTCTAAGGTGCTGCAAGACTATTTGTTGTTTTTTAAATTTTTCCAGTTACAGACTAACACGGCTGCCCCTTTGAAAATATTTTATCATATTTATGGTACAATAAGTGATTAGTTACGATTAATCTCCTACAAAATTCCAAGTTATATTTATGTTAATGTTAATAAAATTGTTACTAGAAGCAGCATGAATATAATTAACATCTTGATGTGTTTCTTTTCAAGACCTTGCTCCAGCAAATGTCTTAACAGAGCCCAATGGATTTCAGTTAGGAGGGTGAGAACCCCATCTATGCTGAGCTTATTGAGGGACCAAAGGCCTACATTTGCACAACAGAAATATTCAATTAATGCTATAGACTTCACTTTAAATAAATGATATCAATATCAACTTAATACTAAGTTACCTCTTCTTCATGTTCATCCTCTTCCTCAAGTGTTGGCTTGGATGTAATTTCATACTTGGGTTCTGGAACTCTGCCATTAATTATATACATATTCTTCCCATAGTTTACATTATTCTGTTTTGGAAGAGCTGTATGAAAGGTTTTCTGTTGCTGTGCCTGTTTTAGCAAAAAATATAGCAAAACATATATTTAATATCAATAGAGAGGGACTGAAAATTTCATTAATGATCCCAGAACTGAATATATTCTCTGGCCATAAAGGCAGACTATGATGTTGTATGCAGTTGGCATATATTTATTTTAGTGGGCACATATCAGTATAACTCTAAAGCATACATGTCATGCAAATACAGAAGATTATGCCATTAATCAACTTGCATCAAGAATGAGTTCAAAGGCTGACCTTATCATTTTTTAAATTCTCAACATGTAATTTTAAAGAAATAATCATAATATTATAATGAGATTATCTTTCTAACCAGATACTTCATATAAAATATGAATATTTAAATATAATAAAAACTGTTACCTAGTTAATGCCTCCAGGTTGGCCATAGATAGTTTAACTGAGAAGAGTCATCTATAGAAATCTAGAACTTATTTTATATAGCTATTCTTTCTACTGTTACAAGTAATATGAAAATGTGACTCAGTACAATCTTGTAAACATATTTCGTCTATGACACCATAGCTACATTTACACAGAAATGTCTTTTGAAAGTCAACACAGAATGCCCTGTATACTAAAACAGAATTAAGCAGCTTAAATTATAGAAGGGAAAACTAGTTTGAAAAAATAACCAGTGCAAACTGAACTTGGGAAGATCATAAAGGTTTGGTTAACAACTAAAATTATCTGCCACTTGAGCAAAGTAGTAGCAGTGGTTTGGTGTGTGATGTGGTAGTTGAAATAGGTAAGTTGTTAACCTACCTATTTCAACCACCACATCACACACCAAACCATTGCTACCACTTTGATTAAGAGTTCACTCCCAGACTCTTATAGTCTCTCTCCTAAACGAGATGCCAGAAATCTGCTCTCTCTTTCTTGCATTGGTGGTACCTGAGGGCAGTCATCTTCCCTACCGCCCCCAAAACTACCTTTAGGTCTTAATAATTATCAGACCAGATAATGGATCTGCCTGCTCTGGTGCAAAAAGATACCATAATCCCATTCCTTGTGTTTCATTAAACTTACTGGCTGTGTCTACACTGCACCCCTTTTCCAGAAAAGGGATGCAGATTAGACACTTCGGAATTGCAAATCCGCGGGGGATTTAAATATCCCCCGCGGCATTTGCATTTACATGGCTGCCGCTTTTTTCCGGCTTGGGGATAAGCCGGAGAAAAGCGCCAGTCTAGACGCCATTCTCCGGAAAATAAGCCCTTTTCCGGAGGATTTCTTATTCCTACTTTCAAACCTTTCAAGTAGGAATAAGAAATCTTCCGGAAAAGGACTTATTTTCCGGAGAATGGCGTCTAGACTGGCGCTTTTCTCCGGCTTATCCCCAAGCCAGAAAAAAGCGACAGCCATGTAAATGCAAATGCCGCGGGGGATATTTAAATCCCCCGTGGATTTGCAATTCCGACTCGTCACATTAGCATCCCTTTTCCAGAAAGGGATACCAATGTAGACGTAGCCACTGTGTTAAAATGTCAAAGAAACTAGGAATGTCAAAGTGCAACAATTCTCCTTCCATTTCCATAAAAAACAGTAATATTAAAAAGGAGGAAAGGATCTTATCTACTCTAAGAAATAGTAATATTGCACCTCACTCAGGGCTACAAACCTCACAAGTTCCTTTTACATTTCAAAGTGATTAGGAAATGAACCAGCAGTATCACAGTGGAGGACTTGGAAGTTCTGCCACATCTTGATAAGAGAAGCAAAGAGCGGAATTTTGAGGGAAATAAAAGGAAGGAAAACTGATGGGTCAGGATAATATAAGCTTGGGCCTCCCTCTGAAAAGGAAGATAGTAACCAGTGGGTTCAGCAAACAGCAAGGTCTCCACTGCCGGAGGTGAATAGTAGGTCCCAGTCTCCTCCTTAAGAGGCAAGATGCTCATAGGAGATAGTAAAAGGTTCCTTGGTTTTCATCTCCCTTTTCACGCAAAAAGACAATGTAGGCAGAATGTGTAGTAAACAAACTGAATCATGGTATATGAAGAATGAATTTTAGGTTCTGGGAGCTATAGCCTCAAACATTCATATAAGCTTTCAGTAAGAATATGAAATTGTGAATGTTTGTTTAAACTGGGCCTTCAAACCTATTGTTCTTTGTTCACTGCTATTTTAAATACAAAAAGAAATCTGGCTTTCAATAGAGAATCAGTAAGCAAGAAAATAAATCTTGTCCATATTTTGCCTAAAAACAGGGCAATTTTTCACAAAAGTTTTTTGTTACAAAATTTCCCTTTGGAATGACAACTAGGAACTTCTCATATGTACCGCAAATGAGATTTATTCTTTCTTTCAGTACACAGACAGACTGATTTATAGGGCTTTAAAATCTATTATGTACAGTATGAAACTCACCACACATTATGAATTTTTATATGTATATGTAAATTTGTGAGCCTAGTCTTTAACTTGATCTGTTAACTTGTGTGAAAAACTAAAATGATTTTATCTTGAATTTGTTAACTTAAGAAAACATTTATTCCCTAAGTAAAGACAAATCCCTAGTGTAGCCACAGTTTAATACTACATACGTGCATCTACTGGTTATGTTTGACTAGCAAAAATACTTATACAGATGTTAAACAGAGTCTACAGTAAAGGTGTATTTTAAATGTGTTAAAACTGTACTAAAAAAAGGCAGTTGTGGTTTTAATGTATGTTGACCCAGTCTAGCATAAAAAACAAATTCTGATAATCTTAACAGATATTTGGGGAATGTTCATACTAGCTTTACAAACATGTTAACTGGTAATCAATTGACATGAGGTCAAAAAGTCTGTTCTGCTCTACACTGCATTTTAAACCTAGGCCCACTCATCAAGTTTGAGCCCAAAGTCCCCTATT